>NW_027528614.1:2353-45534 GCF_008692635.1 Crocuta crocuta
AAAAAAAAAAAAAAAAAAGAAAAGAAATATTATTTGGCCATAAAAAAAGAAGGAAATCCTGCCATTTGTGACAACATAGATGGACCTTGAAGATACTATGCTAAATGAAGTAAGTCAAACAAAGACAAATGCTCACTTACACGTGGAAGCTAAAACAAAATAAGCTCATGGATACAGAGAACAGATTGGTGGTCACCAGAGGTGGGGAGTAGGAGTGAACAAAATGAATGAAAGGTATCAGAAGGTAACAAACTTCCAATTATAAGATAAACAAATCCTGGGGTGCCTGGGTGGCTCAGTCGGTTGAGTGTCCAACTTCGGCTCACAGATCCTGAGTTCTAGCCCCACATCAGGCTTTACACTGACAGCACAGAGCCTGCTTTCAATTCTGTCTCCAGCTCTCTCTGTCCCCACCCCCCAAAAATAAAGACATGTTAAAAAAATTTTAAGATAAGTCCTGGAGATGTAATGTACAGCATGGTGACTATAGTTAATAGTTCTGTGTTGCATATTTCAGAGTTGCAAAGAGTGTAGATCTTAAAAGTTCTCAATACACACATACACACAAATTGTAACTATATGTGGTGATGGGTGTTAACCAAACTTATTGTGGTGATCATGTCATAATATATACAAATATCCAATCATCTTTTGTACACCTGAAGCTAATATAATGTTGTATATCAATTATACTTCAATTATAAATAAATGGTTTTTAATAAATAGGTAAACAAAAAAATCTCTTCCAGGTGATTTTTGTGTACACTTTTCTAGAGCTTGTTTGGATGCTGATGGGAAGGACACTGCAGAAGGAGAAGTAGACCATGTGGGAGGGAGAGAAGAAGCCTACTGAGAGGCAGGGAGTGTGGGATGGAAACCAGAACCCAGGTTGGAGGGACACTCCTCCAATGTAAAGGAGAAACAGGGAGGAAGAGAATGGATGCAGATGAGAGAAACTATGGAGACCTGATAGTGGGAAGATGAGGCAGTGCCTGCCAGTATTTTTGCATACTTGTAACTCTTTTGTACTTATGTGTCATTCTTTGTGTGATATCTGCCTTTCTTGGTGGATTGTGAAAGCTTTACCTAAAAGAGGACCTGTTGCTTGCTTTATTCACTAATGTATCTTCAGATTTAGCACAGAAGAAATGCTCCAAAAATGTTTGCTGGACGAATACATGAGTGTCATGTTTGATATGACATGACATCTGACTGAAGATGTTATGGGAAAAATAACCCTGGAAATACAGGACCAGATTTCAGAGCAAAGAGAGGCTAGTGATGGGTCTGGAAGTCCTCTGCAGTAATAATGGTTCAAACCAAAGGGGTTCACAGAGAAGCAGGGAGGAGAAAGAGAACAGAATGTGCAAGACAACAGTCTCCAGGAGACAGTCATTGGGAGGGAGCAGAGGGAGGATGCAAAAAACAAATATCAAAAGAAAAAGAAAAACACAACCCAAAGTCCTTTTGTTCATCCAACCCGGGCCTACTTCTGTCGACCCCACACCTACCCTGCCTACTCCCTTTTTAGGCATTCCATCCTACGGTGGAAAAGAAGAGTTATCTGCCATTGGTTTTAATAATTAAAAAGAGAAACTTGAAAGTCTGGAGGAGTCTAGGAGAGAAGTCAGGTGAAATGGCTAGGAGTCCAGGCTTTATTTCTCCTCTCTAATTTCATCCACAGTCCCCACTGCCCTGAGGTCTCTGTGGTCCTTCTTCATGTGTCTCTATCCAGGGAGAGCTGACCAAAGATTTGCCTTTAGGCAGCATTTCTGGTAGGGATATTTTCATTTCCCTTGGCTTTATTCAGACTTGGAGGCTAGCTCTAATAAGGAATTAAGGATGATATAGGAACTAGGATTTTCAAGTTAGATACAAAATATTTATCAAGCAGCTATTACACTCCAGGATTCTAGGAGAAAAATCAAAATAAAGCTGCTATTTGTGTTCCTGCTTATAGCTGAAGGTTGGAGGGAGAGGAGAAAGATGAATTTGCTACAAGGTGAATGTAAGGGTCACAATTGTGGACAATGGGGGCTAGGGTCAGTACTGACTACCACAGAAATGGGAGAAAAAAGTTTATTATCTTTGCTTCCAGGAAAAAAAAAAAAGAGAGAATATGCAAGCAAACTGCCTGGGACAGAGACCCTTGTCTCCTCCTGACTTTCTGTGGCTTCCATGTCCTCTGTGATTGATGGATAATTCATGTACCCGGTCCCAGGATTCCAAAGAGAAGCCACATTAGAATGTAGGAGGCAGGCAATAATTTTTCTCTCCTCATCTTGAAATAATCTTCATTAGAAGTTGTTATCTAGCATGTGTGAGTTCTACAGGAGAAATGGACTGTGGAGGATGAGTTGATGCCTGGAGTCTCAATGGGACACAAAGTTTCAGGAAGAATTAAAAGCTTGCCAGGACCAGGGTTGTGGGAGGAGGAAGATCAATTGGGATGAGTTCCATCGTAGTAGGGAGCCGAGGACTGGAACAGCTGGACTCCTGAATTCTAACACTTGCTCCACAATATGGCCAGCTTACTTTCTTGTCTCACTTGGCCTTTGCTATGGGCTTTATGGGCTTTATAGTTGCTGCTAGGCATGGGAAGCCATAACCTTTGGCCCTCCCTCTCCAGAGAGGAGTGTTTCTGGCAGTTTCCCCCTAAATTGCCAGAACAGGGAGAGAGAGAAAACAAGCAGATCAAACCTGTCAGAGGAAAAGGAGACCTACCCTTGGGGCCAGAGATCAGCAAAACCCTGTTTTCTTTGGGGATGTCTCATTTCTGGAACAGAAGCCTTTGTAGGGGGCAGAAGGGAGAAAAATGAAGGTAACTGGGTCCCAAATCCTTGGATCTTCTTATTGTGCCAGCACTCACTGTCCAGGAGCAGGTGGACAGAGAGTGCTGGCACAGTCAGCTGCAAGGGGGACTGGGTGCTGGGTAGGAGGGCAAAGCACTTCTGCCCTGGGGAGCCAGAAGAACAAAACTCTGGAAGTCCAGGGGGCAGAAAGGGGAGACCTGAACTCCAGAAGAAGGAGCTGGATGCTTTCTTGCACAAATCTCAATTTTACTTTGTTCCTTAGGTGGTCCCTATAAACATCCCACCCATCTAGATCATGCAGCCAAGTTAAGGGAACCTGGCTCTGTTATGCCTGATTCATGAGTCCCCTGAGACCCCCAAGGAGCCGACACCGATGCAAGTACAAAAGGGTCTTTATTACAAGCTCGAGCAGGGACTCCAATGCATCCCAACGCAGCGGTGGTGATATGGAGCCCCGAACTCGTGATCGCAGGGCTTTTTATTGTGCTTACAGTGGAATTTGGGATGTTCCAGATTGGCAGCCTCCTGGCAGCCTCCTGATAGGTACAGGCTGTCTTGTCAGCACCCAATTGGTTTGGCCCATCTGGCCTGACTGCAAACTGCCAACCGGAACGTCTTGGGATATAGGCACCTGTTTTAAACTGATTGGCTGTTGCCGTTGCTAGGGAAGTAACTAAGGGCAGAACCTGGGACTAGGTTCGGCCTAGTTCACTCTCAAGATGGAGGTTTAATCTGAAATGGAATCAATTAGATTTAGGTATTACAGCTCCACTAAGGAACAAAATGAGGTTGGGTTGGGAAAAAAATTCTGCTCCTAGGAGCTGTGTGGGTTTGAACAAGGTACTTCTCTGAGCCTCAGTTTTGTCATCTGTCAAACAAACTTAGTAAGAAAGAACTCACAGAATTAACAGAGGATTGAAGCATGTGATATGATGAAGAAAGGGCAGAGAAAACTTTTTAGTTTTATTTCGGATGGTGTGCCTGTGGAGGGAAGCCCAGGTGTGTTAATCTGGCTCTCAGGGCAGGAGAACAAGGCTAGGAACTCTACCCCTTATCCCAGAGCCGCTGGTGGTGCCAGACACCATCTGCAGATACACTCACAGTGATCAGGTAGAGGGGGCACCCGGGTGTGGCCGGCCTTTAATCACCAATCTGCTAATTACCCAGAGAGACCCAGGAGTCTGAGGCCAAGTGGAGCCTAGAGTGAAGAAGGGGGGCTGCTCCGGTACCCTGTCCCTCACCCTTGATCCTGGCCAGCCCTGCCCAGGCTCACCCCTCTGTCCTTGCACCTGTTGCCCACCTCAGCCCTAGAGGTCTTGGGCACTGATCTATCCTGGGGGTGTCGGGGTTGGGCCTGGCATTAAGCTTATGAGGACAGAGCCATTCCCTCCTTGCCTCTCATTATGTAATTTTTTTCTAATGAGAGCCCAACCCTAGAGCTTGTCATAGAATTTCCCCCTTGATTTCCAAGTGAGCTTTGTAGGGGGAGAGAGAAATGGGAAGGGAGGCAATCAACAGCTGTTGTGGGCCCATAGTCCTTGCTGTGCTTGTGAGATGGAGAACCACCTACACACCTCCGGATACACACCCTTTGACCCCAGAGCTCCATTCGGGTGCCTTTGCAGGGAGGCCTCCGTTGGATATGATGTTTGACTCTCTAGGGGCAGAGGTGTTCTCGCTTGGTTTTTAGTTTTTAAATTAGGGTCCAGGCTGGTGAAATTCAATGATTATAGGTTAGGTATAGGTGATATCTGCTTTTCTCCTAGAAAGAATGACACTCTTGTCCTGGAAGCTGCCGCATGCTGAGTCACCATCTGCCCGGGATGACTACAGCCTTGTATCCTTTTTTCCTAGGCACCCCAGCCCTTTCAAAAACCCAGGTGTCCCTCTCTGCCTCAAGGCTCTTTCCAGGGACCTAAGTCTGGGGTCCCTCTGTCCCCTTTCTGGGATCCAAGCTACAATCATGCCTTTAGTAGGAGTAGAACTCCGGTGGGAGATTCAGAGTTCCTGAGCCTGGAGTGGACCCTGGCAGATAACTCAGTGGCATGAGAGTCCAGATTAAGACTACTGTCTATGATAGATGTTCAGATTCCTGAAAATGGGAATGCCAAAAGTAGCAGAGAAAGGTTGCTATTTGATTCTCAATGAAGTTAAACTTGTAAGGCCTGTGACAGACCAGTGTGCCTTTCTGGTCAGGGAAATTGCTGATCCTCCTCTGGTAAGAATCAGCCAAGGCCATGTGGGTGATGGGCAGTGGTTCTGCTGGGTCTGATATTTGGGCATGGAATGGCTTTGGAGCAGGGATAGTATCCTAACATAAATTTGCGGTGTAGTAGCTACTCATAAATATTGGGTTTAATTCATTAGAGTCCTGCTTTATTCTGTGTAATACTGCCTTTTGAGAACTCTTATTGAATTATGTATTTAACTTTAATTTCCCAATATTTGTGTCTCAGGTGGTAACTGTATCTTATATTTCTTTACAATCCTCAACAGAATTTATAATAGGTACAGAGAAATACTGGCTTATTAGTGACCACATTTTCTCCTCCTTTTGTCACCATGCAAATGAGACCACCAGGAACTTAGGCTGGCTCTTAATCTAAATCCAGGAGTTACTCATTTTAGGAGCAGTAGAAACTCAGCCTCCTTTTCCATGACCCCCCCCCCAAAGAATTCCTGTTCTCTAGCCACTCCTGCTCAAGGTCATCTGTAAGGTAACAGCCAGAGTCAGGAACACTAGTCAGGACTTCTCCCAACTGACAGTCCAATAATTATGATGTCCTTACTTTACAAATATTTTTTACTTTATTATAAAAAGACCAATAGATAGGAAGCTATCTATTATCTGTTCATTCTTTCCCCTCTGCTACACCAGTAATAGGTGAAAGGGCTTTAATAACTTGGAGAGAAAATCCAGATGATATGCCTACAAGGGGGAAAATCAGAATCTGGGGTGAAAGTGTGAGTAGAGAGAGAATGAGGGCAGTGGAGAAGGTGAGTGACTCTTCCAGGAAAAAGCCCAGACTGGCTTTTGGTAAAACAGACAGGAAAATAAATGATGAGTTGGGAACACCCTCAGGGAGGGTCTGGGATGGGGATCAGTGGATAACTCTGCAGGCCAAACAAAAATACCTCCCTGTGTGCCACCCACAACCCAGCAAGCCAGACCAGCAGGATGTCTACTGTAGACACTTAGAAAAATTAAAGGATTCAGAAGGAAGAGGGAAGAATCATCTGGATGAGAGATATTTATGATCTTTTCTGGAATTTTCCTTTCTCCCAGGTGTGGAGAGGGTGAAGGAAATAAGTTTTCTTTTTTTCTAAGATTCTACTTTTTTCATTTTAGAAGGAGGGAGGCAAGTGTCCTGGGAACTTAAAGACAAGCCTGCTTACACAAAAATCTAAGTAATAGTAGCTAAAAATATTATAGATAGATCCTGACACCCAGAAACTCTGTCCTCAGTCTCCAACTCACACTCAGATCTGGGACATTGCCTTCTAAGGCTCCCAAACTTCCCTTAGCCATGCTACTCCTCCCAAGGTTCAGCGTCCTATGTTGGTGCCCACCCCATGTGTCCCTCAAACATCTTTTCATTCTGAGACCACCATCTTCTACAGAGAACACTTAGTGATATTATTCATTCTTTCTTCTATATCTCCCAAATTCACATCCTTCTTGCTTATCACCTCATCCCTTGACCAGTTTCAATAAGAACACAGCTGATGAAGAGTTAATGCTGTTAACTGTCAGTACTTTGCCCTTTCTGGAGTCCAGGAAATAGGAATTGTGAGTCTAATTCCTCATTTTAGGAAGGGAATTGAAGAGCTGGGACCTTTTTGAAGGATCATCGTGGGGAAGGAATCTGGCCCTTGCCGAGAGTCTGCTGCTCCATCAGGTAGACTGGGTAGGAATTAGGGCTCCCATCATCCTCTGGGCCATTGTCCTCTCTGTTCTGGATCAGTGCACCGCGTGTTTTCATCATATAGGTAATCTGTGATTAGGAAAAAGGAGGAATGAGTTTCATCCACCATGCCATTTGCTTTCCTCAACACCCATAACCCTTTGGTTCTATTCTCCCTAATTCTAGACATTTAGCTTCCTCCTTTCTCAAGATTCCATCCAAATCTTGATCCTTTTTCCAGTCCCAGATCCCATACACTAAGTCCCAGACTTCATCTTCAATTCCCTCCTCTGTCCAATTTTCCCTATCCTAATATTCCTTATTCTCATATCCCAGATTCTATATACAGCCCCCATTTTTTCCCTATTCTATATCCTTTCTTCTCAGCCACAGACTTCTCTCCAATGTCACTATTCATGCCCCATGCATCCATTGTCCTTCCCTAAAGTTTTCACCACCACTACCCCCCCCCACACACACACACCATGCCTCTTTTCCTGTGCTAATTACTCCCTCTGGTTCAGATCCATAATCTCTCATCAACTCCCTGTCTCATGGGTTTACTCCCCTTAGCATCCCTGCCCCTTACCAAGAAGATAAGGCCAAGGAACACCAGGAAGAGAATCACAGCCACGAGGACCACAATAACTATGGCCCATGCAGGGAATGAATCATTTTCCCTCATTCCTCCAGCATGAAGACCTCTTTGTGACCCATCTTTGTTCTGATATGGATGGTTTTGGTTGCCTGGGGCCTCTGACATGATGGAACTCGGCTCCATGTGAGATGTAGAGAGCGTAAAAGAACCAATGGGTACCTCATGGGTAACATCAGTTTTATTTGAACCAGGAGAGGTATTAGTGACAGATTTGCCTCCTGTGACATTGAATGGAGGTCTTATAGTCGCTGTGGTAGCTGTGTTTTTTCCTGTGCTTTCTCCGGGATTTCTTGGGGGATTTGTTGTCTCAGTGGCCGATGTGGCCTTTACTCCATATTTTGTAGATTTGGCTGGAGTTCTTGTAGTCTTCTCATTGACTGGAGTGACATTTTCTCCATGTTCTTTGGGCCCCCCTTGTGCTCTTGTGGTATTGCTGTTGGCCGGGATGGTTTTCTCCCCGTGGCCCGTGGGAACTTCTGGGGCACTTGTGGTCTTGCCATGGACTGTTGTGTTCTTCTCCCCGTGGTCCTTGGACCCTTCTGGGGCACTTGTGGTCTTGCCATGGACTGTTGTGTTCTTCTCCCCGTGGTCCTTGGGCCCTTCTGGGGCACTCGTGGTGCCTGAGTTGTAGACAGGATTTGTGCGCTTGGGTGAAGAAGTGCTTTTACTCTCTGAAGTAATGTATCCCAAAGATGTTACAGTTTTATCTGTCCCTCTAACTGATTTGGACGTATGGCAAGTTGTTTTGTTCTTGGCTGCTGAGGTTACATGTTTTACACCAGACAATCCTTTATGTATGTTAGTAGAGTCAGTAGGATCAATAGACCGTCCATTCCGGACATTTGGGTCTCTTCCTTGATTGCTGGGGTTTTTCTCAGAAGTAGGAGGAATTTCATGATGACTTGTAGAGTTTTGGGAATTATCTACGGGTCTGTAAATCGGCTTGAGATGGTGTGTAGTATTGCAGTTGTGTTTTAGCTTGTGGGCTTCTGTAGATTTAGTGAGGTCTAGAGGGCTATAGCCTGACTGAAGAGCAGTATGATCAGAGGGTGCATTATAAACAAAGCCTGAAGTAGGAGGGAACAAATGATCAGATGCTGGGGAATCACCAGTGTTCCAAAGTTCTTGAAATGTGATAGCACCTGTGAAGGGAGAGAAGCAAATAAGAAACTTCCATTATGTTCTTCCTTGGTTTTTTGCCCACCTCTCCCTCTAAGGGTCCTAGATATATCTCCCCAGACAGTATTCTCAGAATACTATGATTTATAATCCCCATTCTCTCCACTAGTCTCTGGACCTTTGTTTGGGCTGTGCCTTAATCAAAAATGCCACTTCACCTCTTCTCCACCTCCACTCCTCAGTTCTCAGATTCATACCTTTCTGGCTTTATGGCATCTTTCCAGATTCTTCCAAGCAGATAAGATCTAGTTTTATCTCAATGCTCAAAAAACTCTTTTTTGAGAATTTATTGTGTGTTACAGTTATTTGTGTGTCTATCAACCTCTACCTCCCCCCCTCCCTATCAAATCACAAGATTTTGAGACCAGATATTGATGGTATTTTCTTCCACAAATTCTCCTTTAGAGTTTATATACTTATGGAATGGACTTCCCTTTCCATGACAGAGCTGAGAGGAAAGGAAACAAATATCAGAATCTCCATATTTCCATAACATTCCAGCTCCATCACAAATGTAACTGTGTTAGAGACTGAAGACTTCTGGCAGAACTTGCCATAGGGATTAATAAATAGACACAGATGATGAATGGGAGGAGAATAAGAAGAGGAATGGGAGATGGATAGAGGAAAGAGATGGAAGACTTTCATTTTGGTGTTAAAGTTTGGTCTGGATGCAGAGAATTAGATGAGATGACTCAATCCTATGGTTCCCCACTGGACCCCCCACCCTCCCTTCACACACCTAAAGCTATCTGGGATAGATGAAGGTTGCTCTCTTGAAAGAAAAAGGTGTCTTCTTGGTGGTCCTGAGATGAGTGAATGAGACAAA
Organism: Crocuta crocuta; assembly: GCF_008692635.1. Classification (NCBI taxonomy): domain Eukaryota; kingdom Metazoa; phylum Chordata; class Mammalia; order Carnivora; family Hyaenidae; genus Crocuta; species Crocuta crocuta. The sequence goes on from NW_027528614.1 coordinate 11,738, forward strand.
TGAATTCTGGAAGGGACTGTTTAAGGACAGGGTGTGAGAGAAAACACCTCTATCAATGAACAGATATGGGCTGTAATTATGTGGAAAAAACAACCAATGGGGACAGAGGAGATGTCTCTGATACCTAGTAAAGAGATTGCCAAAGAGTGAGGGAGATAGTGTAGTTACATAACTGAGATTTCCAGTCTCTGTTAGCTCAAGGTGGCAACTAGAACCTGGACCCATTCCCGATCACAAGAAACACAATCCACCCACCTCCCTGCTGCCAAAGAGAGTAGAGACCTGGGGAACTCTGAAAGAAATATGGGTGGGACAAGAAGGGGGTTAGGGTCCCAAGTCTCTTATAGGATTTGAGGTTAGGGAGAGAAAGGAAGGGTGAATTTTCAGGGCCTCACTTCCCTATGTTGTTTCCATTCTTTGGTTCCCTCAGCAGTCAATACCAATGATAGCTACTATTCATCAGGTGCCTTCTCTAGGCCAAGAGCTCAGGTGGTTGTCTTACAGACATTCTCTTTCTGGATTCTCTTCTAGGTGACTGATATCCCAGCTCCCCAAAAGGTGCCTTAGAAGCTATTAGCTTCCATATTTTATAGCCAAGAAACTTGAATTTCAGAGGAATGGTGACTTGCACACAATCCCATACCAACAGCAATGGCCAACCTTTCTTGCACATTTACTATGAGACAGGCAGGTCTTATTAACCAGGACATGTGTTAACTCATTTGCTTTTCACAATAGCCCTTTTAAGTTGAGAACTATTTGTTATTCTCTGCTTTTTATAGATGAGGAAACAAGGTTCCAAGAGGCTAAGTAAACTCCCAAGTATACTCTCCAAGTAAGAATTTGAGCTAGAGTTTGAACACAGATTCTGGGTTCCCAGACCCAGGTATCTACTGGTTAAGACTACACTACACAAACTATAGGTCAGCCTAGCTGTTGGGAAAAAAAAGAACACTGGCACTTGTGGAACCCCTAAAGGATGCTGTCTATAAATTTGTTTATTCAATCTTCACCACAAACCTGTGAGACAAGTGTATGATCTTACTATTTTATAGGTGAGAAAAGGAAGTTCAAAATTATAAAATAATTGGCAACATCAGCCTTCTCACTACACCCCAGATACTGTTAAATGTGATAGTGGGTGAATAAATATACATAAAGTGAATAAATGAGCAGCAGCAGCACAGTGGAAAATTCCACTGGCTTTAAAGAATCAGAGAACAGGATTAAGAGTTCAGTCTCTGTCCCTCACCAGCTTTGCATCCTTGCTTGGGTCACTTAAATGTTCAGAAGCTCCATGTCCTCCACTGTAAATAACAATGATGTTGACTGCACCAGCTTGAGGATAGAAGGTTATTTAAAGCATTTGTTGAATCCAAATTGTAGTCTTTCAAACAGTCTCATACATTGCCTTATTCTCCTGGGAGTAAGGGGAGCCTGAGCCTCTGGCCTTCTGCAACAGGTATCTCTCCTGGCCCATCTGCTTCACATACTTCTGAGGCCTGCTTTAACCACCTCTTCCAAAAGGCAGCCTCATATTCCCAGGCCACTTCCCCCTGCTGTGTTTTATCAACATGACACTCATCATTTTCTATTTATAATAAATACTTCCCACAATGGCAGGGATTTTTATTTGTTTCATTCCTCTCTATGTCTCCAGCCTAGAACCATATCTGGTCCACAGAAGCACTTCATACATATTTGTTGAATGGATGATTAACAGAATATCTTAAGACTGATGAAAACTCTTCAGAAGCAGTGCCAGCAACCTTTCATTATGCAGTAAAAAGTAAAGTAAAAAGGCAGATATAACTGTGACCTCCAAAAGTTGGAAATCCAAAGGGTAATATCTGCCACATGAAGTAATTGAACCTCTGAGATGTTAAAAGAAGGCCTGCAGCCCACCAGTTCTGGGATACTGGTTGTCATTTAACTGCAGGGCCCACATAGTCAATAACTAGATTCAGATAACTAGATCTTAGAATTCCAGATCTATATTACACAATTGTGGAACCTATGGTTATTAAATCTGGAGTTGAAGCTCAAAGGATTCCTTGGTTCTGAGCTCAGCCATGGAGCAAATCAGTGACTAGTCCTCCTCCCCCCACCAATGAGATGACCATCTCTTCTCCCCAGTAGCAATTTTAGTTCCCTAGGAAGTTTTACCATGAGATATTAAGTTCACCGACTACCATAATGGCTTGAAAATCACTTTTTTGGTCACTGATGTATAGGTGGAGAGGAAAATCTGGCATTAGGCACTGGAGATGGATGCTCAGCCTGGATTAAAGAATGAAAGCAAATCCCACAACATCAAAACTATGTGTTATTCCAAAGGTCTGTTCAATCTGTTTCATTCTCTTATTTGAAAAGAAGGTGGCATCCTGCTAAGTGATTCATTGATGTAGAGTCTCTGTCAGAGCAGCCTCACCCAAAAGAGTGTATCTGGTGTTTCTTGGTGTCCTGCCTCTAGAATACGGCTTACTCCATTTGCAATAACATGGGTAAATGGTTGAAATGTCTATAGAACACAAGCTCAGTACGTGACCTAAAACCCAGAGTAAAAAGATTAAAGAGAAATATACTCAAATGGTTGCTTGGGTGGGTAACTGAGGAGTATTAGATTTTACTTTTATTTCTCACTTTTTTCAATTTTTCATTTTCCATAATGAGCATATTTCTGTCAGATAAGTTAAATCAAATAACATTTATTATAGGAAAACATCCTTTTTAGATTTGCTCCAGGACCCCATTTATGCTCCCCTCAGAGATGATTTTATCTAGTTTTTGCACCTTAGGTTCTAAGGCCGCATGCCACAGACTCTGGGGTTCTAAGACTCAGTTATCTGAATCTGGGTATTTGACTAGTCCTGTGCATAAGTGATGGGGGAAGGATCAGAACTGAGCACTAAAGGTCTTCATCCACCCCAGTCATCACTTCCCTCTCTACCCTGGCCTCACTCCCTGCTGGACATAGTCATGTGCTCCACCAGCTGTATATCCCAGTTCCACCCTCACCCCATCCCAACCTTATCCCCGTCTCACACCCTCCCCGCCTATCACTCACTTGCTCTTCTCTACAGAATCTGAGTGTCCACTGCCTTGGCCCTTCTCCCAGCCTTCTCCTCCATTCCACTCAGGCAAACACTAGCAGCCATCTTCCCAGACAAAACCCACAGATCCTAGAGTGTCCTGTTCTGGAATTTGGATCTCCAGTCTGCCCTCCACCTGTCTGTTCCCAAGAGCAAATCTCCCTCAAAAGTTAATGTGTATGGAGTTGATTTATGCCTCATTCTCTTCTGCTATGTACCTACAGATCCTTTTTCCTGGGCAGCAGCACAACAGAAGGTGATGGAGAGCAGCAGGTGGGATAGCAGCATGACAGGAAGGAGGAGAGAAGGGACCCAGGATTGGGAGGCTGAGGACGGCTCTGGTGCCTCTGTCCCCATACCCTTGAGGTAGGGAGAGGTACATCAAGTAAAAGCACAAACGGAATGCACTGCTGAGACATAGCATAGGCAGCCCCTGCCCCTGCCAGCCACCATCCCCTTGGTCCCCTCGTCCCCATCCCTGCTGGCCCCAACATGACCTGAGCTCAGGGAAGGAGAAATTTCCTCCAGTATCACCCTCTGTCAAATACTATTAGAAGAAGAAGCTGCTGCCTGCCCTACCCCAAATACTGTCTGCAGCATCCAGACTCACAACTTTCTGGAGCCTGGTTTGTGATCATCAACATCGTTTCCATGGATAACCCTATCCAGCACATAGTCTCTCTGAATTTATTTGTGTGTGTCTATCTTGTAAAGACTCTCCTTTGAATCACCCAGGTCCCCTCCAAACTGCCCCTGTGTTTGACCTCTCTACTCCCTGGGGTCATTCAGAGAACTATTTCTTAACTAAGTGAACTAATTTAGTTATTTCACTTTAACTTGTAGGTTCTGTTGTGCTCATTAAACATTTCCACATACATTTTCTCACTGAAGCTCTGGAATGTTTCCCAACTGCAAAATAAGGACAAAACCATACATTCCTTATCAAGTCACTATGAAGATTAAATAAGCTAATATGGATGAAGTGCCTAGAACAATGCCTACCACATAGTAAATGAATGGTAAGCATCATCTGCTGGTATTGACCAAGTGGCATTCTTCTAAGCTTATAAATGTAGGGAAGTACAGACTAATTAAATGGACCAGAGTCCAGAGTAGAACCAAGGTCAACAAAGAACCAGGCTCTTGGGAGAGAAATATACCTTGGGCCCGTGAGGGCAGCAGGTAATGTGGAATGGCAGAATCCCTGCTTGCCACTCTCTAGCTGCATGGCTTTGGACAAGTCCCTTCACCTTTCTGCGTCACTCTCTCCTCACTATAAAGTGTGATATTATGAACCACCTCAGGGAATTTGAGAGGAGATGAGATGATGTACTGTGAACACCTGTGAGTTCCTTGCACATAACAGGTGTTCTGCGAATATCAGGTCCCTACTGCTGTCTATCCAGGACTGCTGGCCTGTACAGTGTCTTTATGTAATCTGGAAGCAGCCCCTTGTGGGCGGGTGCACTTTGCAGGCTCTGTCTTGAGAAACAGAGCACAGGCTGTATGTCATCTCCTACCTGCCCCTTAACCAGCAAACTTGAGCAGTGAACACCCTAGGCAACTGTATGAAACAACCCTGTACCCACACCCCTTCCCACCACACAATCACCTGCTATTCATTTCTATGATTGGTCATTCAACCCTATAAATGCTAAGAAACAATCCTTCTCTGTTTTCTGTCTCCCCATGTTATGGTGACCCCTTTGCCTCTGTGGGCATCTTACCTGCCTCCTGAGAAGCTAGAAGGAAGAGGAGGCAGCAGTGGAGGCCAAAGGTAGAGTGGATGCAGTGGGTTGGCTGGGCCATGTTGAAGATGGACAGCTGCTTGGGACCATGGCTAGGGTCCTCTCAGCTTATATGGCCATGTTTGACGTCATGGGGGCTGGGGCCCCCCAGGTCTCAACCTTAAACAAATGGAACCGCCCCACCTCACAGGGGTGCCCTGATAACAGGAGACCGCAGCTGCTGTGTCATGGAGCCAAGCACCTGGGCGCCTGCCGAATGGGTGGGATCTAGGAAAAGGAACACAGAGTGGGCAGATTCCTGACCCAGCCCCAGCGGAGGGAGAGGGGACTGGGTGGGGGCAGCCTCCAGGGCTCTGCAGAGATAAGGAGCAGATGGCTGGGTTCTAGAAGGACTGAGCTCTGATGGGTGAGGCAGAGAGGGGGGTGGTTGGGTGCTCAGGTTCTGGGAGGAGATTCATATTCTGGTTCTTCTCCAGCTTCACATTTGCCCTTCTGCTTCTCTCACGTCAGCCCTGCTTTCCACACCCCTTACTCACACATGGTCACTCTTTTTGCAATGGGTGGAGTCATCCATGAGTATCAGGTGAAAGAGCAAAGAAAGGGAAAGACCTCACATGGCCCACTACTGCAGAGACAGGTGCTTCCAGATGTCCAGAGATGGATACAGTAGGGACAGTGACAGAGACAAGCTACAAGACTGATACAGAAGCCCAGGACCTGACATCACACATCTCACCAGGGATGCAGACAGGAATAAAGGCTGAGCTCTCTGGTGGAGACACTTAGTGTACAGGCGCCCTACCTTCAGCCCAGCAGCCATCACTTTGCCTCCAAGCCCCTATCCACCCTATATAGAAATGCAGACATCCCACTTCAAGAATCTCTTGGAGTCTTCCTCTTTCCTTCCTCCTGATTCCTTGCCCAGAGCAAGCATTAGTTCAGAAGAATGTCAAAATTCATTCACTGGACTCCCAAGTGACAGTGACCTGGGGCTGGAGTTGCGGTGGGGAACAGACTACTGGGGTCAAGGAGAGAGAGGTGTCCAAGTCACCACATCTTTATGGCTCTCTTGATTTGTTCACAGTATGTCTCCTCTCATGGAAAGTAAGCACCCTGCAGGTGAGGTCTTTGTCTTGACCACTACTGCTTTCCCCCTCACCTGGGACAGTACCTGGCACACAGTAGACAATTAGTAAGCACTTACTACATGGCTGTATGGAGTGGGTGCCTGGACCATCTACTGTCTTTCTAGGGGAAGTGGAGCAGGCAGAAGGAGTGGAGAGGGTCAAGATCTAAAGGTCAAGAAGCCAGGGTCTCAGGGCAGTGGCGCTCATGGGAGGAACAAAGGGATAGAACACATGAATTGCTCTCATTACTTGGTGTGACTTGTCCCTAAGCCCTAGGAAGGGCTGGAATGAGTGAGAATTATGAGAATTTAATGTGATTAATGGGAAATTAATGAGGCTCCATGGAGTCAGGCCAAAGACTGACTACTCAGAACTGGGCAGCCTGCCTCCTAGGCAATGCACCCTGCAAGATGGAGGAACTAAGGCAGCAGCAGGTCTTCCCCCACAGCTCCATCTGGATCCAGAGTAACTAACAACTCCCTTTTCCATTAGACCCCAGCCCCACCGTTTCCTCCAGGAACTCAGAGTTCTGAGCCGAAATCAAGAGTTGGGCGCTCAGCCGACTGAGCCACCCAGGTGCACCTAGAGATATTCCTGTCACAATTTGGAGGGAGTGTTACTAGCATCTAGTGGATAGAGGCCAGACGTGCTATTCAACATAATACATAATGTGCAGGACAGCTCCCAACCCGCAACAAAGAACTCTCTAGCCCAACATGTCAGCGGTGCTAAGATTCAGAATCTCTGCTTTAGTTGCATAAATAAACATCCATCCTTCTCTGTTAGCCACAACTTCTTCCAGAGGATCCATGTATCTGGGTTAGAGGAACAGGGGGGGTAAGTAGAGGCTCATGTTGATCTGTGAGTAGAGGTTGTTGTGTCTGAGAGGTCAGTCACAAAATAACCTTACTAATTTCTAATGTTTGAGCATTTCTACATACCAAAGAATATGCTAAATACTGTACCTTGTTATAACCTATGAGATTAGCAATGTTAGCTTCATTTTATTGATGAGAATAAACAGTGTCAGATTAGGGAAATGACTTGCCCAAGGTCACACAGCTGGTAAGCAGGAGACCAGACTTGGCCGATGCCTGCATAATGGCAAAGCCCGTGTGTTTTGACAAATACACAGTGGCTAGGAGACAAGTGGAGGGGATGCTGTTTTATTTACCAAGAATTGTGTTCTTTATCCACTCAGAGTGGTCTAAGAAGGCATCACAGAGCAGGGCTCCTCACTTGTCCCAAAATGAGAGGACTGGAGGTGTTGGGAGGGCCAGGAGCCAGCCCAAGGGGGCTCCATGTGGAAGAAGCTGTGGAGGGAGAGCTCCCCCTTCCTGCACATGGGGTGCCCAAAGTGTCCTTAGCTAACAAGGCTCTCTGAGGAAGAGGGTGGGAATGGGAAGAAAGGGTGAGTGACAAAAGTTCCAACTGCCCGGACCTACCTCTGGTCCTGGTCCTTCTTTCTGCAGATGAGAAAACTGCTTCAGAGAAGTTAGGTCCAAATGGCAGGCTGGTGGCAGGACCAGGACCAGCACCTCAGCCTCCCACTTGGTGACTGACCATGAACTTCTCCTTACACTGTTGGTGAAGGAGACCTGGATAAGCTGGTGGCCCCAGGAATCCACCCACAGGAAATGGTCCCAGCTAACTGAATGGGAAGGCTGAGTCTGGGAATGAGTCTATTTTGGAGAGGAAGAAGGAAGGCTGAAGAGGGAGGGATACTCCACCATCCTGGCCCTGCCCCCTCATTTGACGGGAGAGTGGCTGGTGTCCCCATGGTGGCAGCCATAAGCGGTTCCAGAGCCACTACCACACCCCACATTCATCTCCTTCCAGAACTGACAGGCCTGTGAGATGAGGGATGGAGAGGGTGGGTCAACTGAGGGCCCTAGGAACATGCTGCCCAGCCCTCAGCTCTCCTCATAGTCTGCTGCCTCTCCTTGACAACTCAGGTTCTCAGTATCCCTCTTCAAGTGAAACAATAGTAATGACGAATAAGAGAAATATTGACCATTAATGACAAGCACCTAAGTGCTTTACATGTTATAGCTCATTTCATTCTCAAACAGCCCTTTGAGCTATCATTCTCATTTTATCCAGCACTCATCTATAAAGTGAGGGGTAACAATATTATCTATATCACAGGTAGGTGGGTATGTATGTACAAGCCCTGGCACATAATAAATGCTATTTAAGTATTAGTTAATATTATTAATAAGAAATATAGACACAGAGGGGTTAAGTAACTTGCACAAGATCACACAGCTATATTGGTGGAGCTAGGATTCAACACCCAGGCTGACGTGACTCCACACAGCAGACAGCTCTTCACTGCTTGGATAGAGCTGAATTTAGTGTCTCCCTGGGCTGGCCAATCTCCAGCATTCCCCAGCCTCTCTTTCAGTGGCCCCAGCTCCCCACCCCTACTTGGTCACTACAAGTACTGACATCCACATCACTGATATCCACATCTTTCCATCTTTCTGAACCTTCCTTCATATCTCCAGCCCTGTTGTCTATCTCTCTCTCTCAATCTGCGATGTCTCTACTATGAGGATGTCCAGGTGGGCCTCTCTCCTTCTAAATCCCAGTGTTTCCCACCACCCTGGACTGCGCCTGCTGTCCTGTCTTCCTTCCCTTAATTTCCTGCCCTCAGATACCTGGGCAGGGTGGGGGTGAGGGGTTGCCCATGCCTCCCCTGCTGGGAACAGAAAGGAGAGGAGGAGGAAACAGAGGAAGGAGGGAGAACAGAATCCTTGGTGAGGGGGAGAGGGGATGCTTCTTGCACCAGAAAGATTAAAGCCACGAGGAAGGAAGTTGAAAACTTTTCAAGGACGCAATCAGGTAACAGACATCTGGCTGTTGGTATGACAAGAAGCTCGAGGGGACACTGAAACCCCTTTAAGAACTGGAAACATCTTCAGACATACTCAAAACACAATTGAAATCTGTGGGAATGCCTGCATTCCCCTCCAAGAATCAGGGCTGGCTGCAGAAGAATATGAGAGAACAGGCCCAACCACCATCTTTACTGGTAAATGACCCAATGCAAATAAGAGCACCTTACTGGTCTGGATGCTGAGCTCTGGGCATGTGGTGGCCACTCCAGCCATTATGTGAGTGGAGCCTCCTGAGACAGTCATGCTGTCTATGTGGAAGGCCAGGCACAGTGGGAGCAGTTCCAGGGGCTGTCGTGAGGGAGGCAGATCCTAGAAGAGTAGAGAGAAAAAATGGCCAGAAGAAATCAGAAGTGAGAGCAGAAGCAGAAATTACATCCAGTGTGCCCTCAGTCAAAATCCCATCAAGTTATAGGAGTGCCTGGGTGGCTCAGTTTGTTAAGTGTCTAAAATATGCTCAGGATGGGGCGCCTGGGTGGCTTAGTCGGTTGAGCGTCCGACTTTCGCTTAGGTCATGATCTCGCGGTTCGTGGGTTCGAGCCCCGCGTCGGGCTCTGTGCTGACTGCCAGCTCAGAGCCTGGAGCCTATTTCAGAGTCTGTGACTCCCTCTCTCTCTGACCCTCCCCTGCTCACGCTGTCTCTCTCTCTCCTAGAAATAAATAAAAAAATATTTAAAAAAATAAATAAATAAAATATGCTCAGGTCATGATCTCACGGTGTGAGTTTGAGTTTGAGCCCTGTGTTAAGCTCTGTGCTGATAGCTCCGAGCCTAGAGCCTGCTTCAGATTCTGTTTCTCCCTCTCTCTGCCCTTCCCCTGCTCACTCTCTGTCTCTCTCCCTCTCAAAAATAAATAAACATTTTTAAAAAACATTTTAAAAAAGTCCTAGAAAGTTGTTGGTATAAATTGATGAGCTAATTCTATGAAAATGAAGACTGAGAATGGCTGAGAAATCTTTTTTTTTTTTTACAAATAGTTTATTGTCAAATTAGTTTCCACATAACACTCAGTGCTCATCCCCACAAGTGTCCTCCTCCATGCCCATCCCCCCTCCCCCCCACATCCATCAGTCCTCAGTTTTTGTCAGCATTCAAGAGTCTCTCATGGTTTGCCTCTCTCCCTTTCCCCCACCATTTCCGCCCTTCTTCTCCCCCTTGTTCCTCCGTCAAGTTCCTCCTAATCCTCCTATACGTGCAAACATATGATATTTGTCCTTCTGTGCCTGACTTATTTCGCTCAGCATAACACCCTCAAGGTCCATCCACGTTGCTACACATGGCCAGATTTCATTGTTTCTCATTGCCATGTAGTATTCCATGGTATAGATAAACCACATCTTCTTGATCCATTCATCTGTTGATGGACACTTAGGCTCTTTCCATGTTTTAGCTATTGTGGAGAGTGCTGCTATGAACATTGGGGTACATGTGCTCCTGTGCATCAGCATTTCTGTATCCCTTGGGTAAATTCCTAGCAGTGCTATTGCTGGGTCATAGGGCAGTTCTATTGTTAGTTTCCTGAGGAACCTCCACACTGTTTTCCAGAGGGGCTGTACCAGTTTACATTCCCACCAACAGTGTAGGAGGGTGGAGAATGGCTGAGAAATCTGAAAGCAAAACAAAAGTAGAAGTAAACTACCAGATCTTGAAACTTGCTACAAAGCTGTGGTCATTAAGTACTGTGGCACTGACCTAAAAATAGACACAAAAGAATGGAATAGGGGCTCAGTTGGTTAAGTGTCCAACTCTTGGTTTCAGCCCAGTTTGTGGGTTTGAGCCCCACATCAGGCTCTGTGCTTATAGCACAGAACTTTCTTGGAATTCTCTCTCTCTCTCTCTCTCTGCTCCTCCCCCACTCATGTGCACATGTGTATTCCCACACTCTTCCTCTCTTTCCAAATAAATAAATAAATAAACTTAAAAAAAATAGGAATGGAATAGAGTTCAGAAATAGACCCACACATATATGTTCACTTGATTTTTGATAAAGGTACTCACACAATTCAGTGGTGGGCAGAGAGGGAGGGTCTTTGAAATAAATGGCTCTGAGGCAGCTGGTTATCCATAAGGAGAGAAAATGAGCCAATCTCTACCTTACTCCATACACAAATATTAATCAAAGATAAATCATAGGCTTAATTTAAAAGCTCAAATAAGAAAGCTTCTAGAAGCATGCATAAGAGACTATTTTTTATGACTTTAAAGTAGGCAAAAAAAAAAAGTCTTAGTATACAAAAGACACTAACTACAAGAGAAAATATTTATGAATTGAAAAGCAGAAGGGAGGGAGGATGCTTTGTATAGCCACCAAGGCCAGGGCACTGCTTCAATGAGATTCTGGGCAACTGTTGACTTACACATGGCTGAGCACAGGGAGCCCCCACCCAGCCCCCACCCAGAACCACAGGCCAAGCTAAAGAGCCTTTCAGAGATGGATTGAGCAACAGAAATACCACCTGGCGACACCAAGAATGTTATTGTAGTGCTCCCAGAAATGGTTGTGGCTGAAGTCAGAGGACTACTTGGAAAACTCCAGAAGGTGAAGAAATTGTTGAGAAACTTGCAAAGAAGGTGCAGAGACTGGCAGAGATCTACCCAGAGACAGTGGGAGACTGGGAGAAATGGTGGGGAAACTGACAGAGATCTTCTCAGAGATGATAGGAAGACTGGCAGAGATGGTAGGGATACCATTGGAGACAGTGGGGAGATCAGCAGAGAGATAGCCTCAGAAATAGGAGACCGGCAGAGATAGTGGGGAGACTGGCAGAGAGATAGCCTCCGAAATAGGAGACTGGCAGAAGTATTTTCTGAGTGACTGTCAGAGGTTGTCAGCATATCTCCAGATGCTGTTTCCTGATGAGGTCAGATGAGCTATTGTTGGAAGAAGAAGAATGAAATGATGGGGTTAGAAAAGTTGACCAACTCCAGAGCTCACCTCTATACCCTAACACCCCTTTTCAGAGGTTGATGTTCCTGCAGGCCCAGGAACAGCACCAGTGTAGTGTCCATGTTACCTGACTGTGTGTGCCTTTCCAGATATATTTCCCTGACTCTTTAAAGGCTCTGAGCCTTACAGCACCTGAGGGGCTCAGTCAGTTGAGCATCTGACTCTTGATTTCAGCTCAGGTCATAATTCCAGGGTCATGGGATCAACCTCTCTGCTTAAGCACAGAGCCTGCTTCGGATTCTCTCTCTCTCTCTCTCTCTCTCTCTCTCCCTCTCTCAAATTAGAAAATAAAACAAAAATAAAGGCTCTGAGGCTGATTATAAGTCTCAGGAGAACCAGGTGTGTTAGTACCTCCATCAACCCCAGGACCTCCATCCCCAGGGAGAGATCACCAAGCTGTCCCCAGGGGATTAACCTGTCCCAACCTGATCCCAGGAAACATTGGGGGTAGGGGAGAGTAAGTGGGAGGCTGAGGATTCCCCTACCTGGCCCTCAGGCTCCTCCCAGACATGGGACCAATCTATCAGACCCAAGTCCATCTCTAGTTCAGATCTTCTCAAAGGGAAGAGGCCCAAGTGTCCAATCACAAGGTCCTCTTGCTCCTAGAAGTACAACCATTGGAGATGAGGATGGATACATAGGTCCCTGGGGAAGAGAATTTGGGAACTGGATGAAAGTGGAGAATGTCAAGGCCTGGGGCTTGCATCTGACCTTTAGGAGATCTCAGGGCAGAGTAAACACCTGAGCCATCTCTTACCTAGCTGGCCAGAGCCCACAAAGCTTTCTATTCTTTTGGCAGAGAAAGGCCAAGGAGAGAAAAGGAGCACCAAGGAAGACATGAATCATGTTCAAGAACAGGGCAATGCAGAGGTTCAGAACCTAGCTCTGAAACCAGACTGTTCTGAATCCACTACTCCCAACCTGTGCAATCTCAAGCAAGTCATGTGACCTAAGTCTTCGTTTATTCACCCCAAAAATGGGGTGATCTAGTACCTACTTCAATGGGTTGTTACAAGCATTAAAGGAAATAGTGGTTCTAATATTCCTAGCATGACGATGTAGAAAGAGTTGGGGGCACCAGCTGGGAAAGACATAAAGGTGCCTCCACTCTCCTCGTAAGACGACTCAGATGCCCCAAAGCATCTCTCTGTGCTCCTGCTTTCTATCCCCTTTTCATACCTCCTAAGCCTACTGATCTTTCTGTCCACTTATTCTTCCTGATCTCCTGTGGAAGCCTGAGAGTTCTTGAATTTCTCACCTGGATGTCTTTTGCTTTTGCTTTTGGCTTCTTTCCCTGACTCTGCCCATTGCTCTCACTGCTTCCATCCCTCTGTGCTTGGGCCCACTGGTTTCTGAGGGAGACGGGAGATAGTACATAGGAAGGCAAATAGGAGGACAAAGGGCATGTGCTTTTGTCGGTTCCAGGGGCTTATGTGACTAGTGTGTCAATCTGTTGAGCTTGTCCCCATGTCTGGCATGAGGGATGGATTCTAATCTCTCTGCTACTGACTTGCCATGTGGCCTTAATGAGTCATATGCCCTCTCTGGGCCTTGGTTTTGTAATGAAAGGTGGTAAACTAGATGCGCTTCAAACTCTCTCTATACATCTGCCCTTGTTTTTGCCTTTTGAAGTGCCTGTGTGTAAGGATGAATGCATAAGGCAGGGGGTGGGATAGTATTTGATGAAACTCATGCCTCCACCTGAGTATATAGAATGCTTTAGAACATTCAAGGAAGACAAAACATTCAAGGATGAAATTTCTCCTCCTTTACAGAGATTTCTCAAAAAAAGCCAGTGTGCCTGCGGGAGCACGATACCTGGACTTGGGAAAAAACTTGGTGTAATCTACCCCTCCCTTTTGGGCTCACATTCCTGAGCCCTTTGGTGGCATGAATGATGGAAATTAATTGCAGTTAATAATTAATCCTTAAAGAGCAAGTAGAGGCCCAGGCTTAGGTGGGGCACAGACACCCACCCACAGGAGGGACCCCTCCTTAACTTCCCTCTCTGTAGAACTGGGCACCATCCCCCTCAAGCCTCCAAACATAGGGAAGGGGTGGGGCACAGGATTGAGGAAAGGGGACCACCTTCTATTTTCCGCAACAGCACAGTGAATGGCCCTCTCCTAGGTCCTCAAAGGCATACTGGGAGAACTGGAAAATCCAGTTACCCAGCTTCCCTGTCTCATTTCCCCCCTTCCCCAAGTATCTGTGCTAAGGATTGAGTGGAGTATAGAAAAGAAGGCCTCGTAAGGAGAAGAGCCAGCTGGGGCTTCAGACATCTCTTCTGTCCATCAGAGAAGCAAGAAGCAAAGTGGCCACAATGGGGGCCAGGCTGCCTTTCTTCCTGTTCCTGATACTCCTGGGCAGCTCACAGGGAACAGGTGAGGTCTGGAGGGCTAGATGCCTGGGTGCTTATGGCAGGAAAAGGCCAAAGAGGGGAGTAAGAGAGGCACCCAGTCTTGAGCTCCCAGTGGTCTGGGGCTGTGAACCCCCTCATCAAGAGGGTCCTGAAGGGCATCGTCAGGGAAGAACAACTTAGGGGTGGGGAAGGCTGGGGTGCCCGCATCCCTAATAACTGGGCTCTAAGCTGTATTTTTGGATACCTAGGGCCAGGAATGATTTTGCAGCTGAAGCTGAAGGACTCCCTTCTAGCAAATTTCTCCTATGATTCCAGCTTCCTGGAATTGCTCGAAAAGGTAGTTATTTAGGAGGGGAAAGGCGGGGCTGTATGAAATTTGAGTGTGTTTCTGAGTCAGTGTGGGCCTCTCTGCTGGGGTCTAGCTGTCTCCAAGGGGTGAGTGAGAGCCATCTTACACTTTTCCCTCTAACCCTTTCTCTCCCCCAGCTCTGCCTCCTCCTCCAGCTCCCACCAGGGACCAATGTCACTCTCCATCATGCAGGATCCCCATACCTTGCCATCTGCAAGGTCTGAGAACAGTCAAAACCTGTGTCCCGCCTTGGCCCAGGCATTTGACTACCAAGATACAGTTGGGATGCCCTAACCTGCAAGTGGCAGTAAATATGATGAATTCAACGACTTGCCTTTGTGGGTTTGTGAGCAGAGGGCTGGCAGGAAAATGGAACTGGACACCAAAGTCTCTGACTCTCCCTTACTAAGCAGAGGGGCTCCAGGATGGACATCCTCTCCCTCAACACCAGTGTGAAAGGCCTAGAAAGAATCTGGGAAGTTAACTGTTTGGGGACACATGCACCACACCTATATATACATATGCGTGAACACACACTTCAAAGCAAGATCTTCAGAGTAATGGTAAGAAACATGAACTGAATTCCTACATTGTTCTAGACTTGATGCGATGCTTGCAGTGATCTTTAATGTAGCATAATAGGTGTCATTGTCCAATTGTACAGATGAACACTGAGGTTTACAGAGAAGTCACTCACTTTACGTCCATTAGCAGTGGACCTAAAGTCGGACACCAGACAAATGCTTTGGCTTAAGCAAGATTTTCATTTCATCTCTCTTTGCTTAAGCTGGGAGCTCATGCACCCCTTAACCCAGGGCCCTATACAGGTCAATTAAGGTAAGAGCTGGGGGTGGGAGGCAGCTCCAGTGGGAGAGGAGAGATTCCACCTGCAAGAGGATGACCAGCCGAGTGTGTGGTGGGGAGGACGGTGGGTGCTGGCAGAGCTTGTGCTGGCTGTGAGCACATACAGTCCCACACTTGAGTCCTAGGTGAGTTTATCCTCTCAGAGCCTCCAATTCTTCACCTGCAAAGTGGGGATGATAGTACCTAATGCTTGGATAGTTGTGAGCATTACATGGAGAAACTTCCTGGGGCACATGGACAGATAAGTGGGCACGAGCAGTAAGGATTGTTAAAATTCAACCATGGTACTGACTTAGAGGTCTTGGTCCCCTCAGGGGTCCAGGGTCCTCCTTCTCCTGATTTTCTTTCTTTTTTTTTTTAAATGTTTTATTTATTTTTAGGAGAGAGAGACAGCGTGAGCAGGGAAGGGTCAGAGAGAGAGGGAGTCACAGACTGAAACAGGCTCCAGGCTCTGAGCTGGCAGTCAGCACAGAGCCCGACATGGGGCTCGAACCCACGAACCGCGAGATCATGACCCAAGCGAAAGTCGAACGCTTAACCGACTAAGCCACCCAGGCGCCCCCTGATTTTCTTAAGACAGGCACTCCTCTGTCTCCTCACCCAAGATTCAAGATTATCTTTTTTTCTTTTTATTTCTAGGAGAGAGAGAGCGTGAGCAGGGGAGGGTCAGAGATAGAGGGAGTCACAGACGGAAACAGGCTCCAGGCTCTGAGCTGGCAGTCAGCACAGAGCCCGATGCGGGGCTCGAACCCACGAACCACGAGATCATGACCTAAGCGAAAGCCGGACGCTTAACCGACTAAGCCACCCAGGCGCCCCCCAAGATTCAAGATTATCTTGACTTCCTACCTGCTCAAACTTGACCATTTGGGGGTACTGATGTGATTGTTTCCTGTTCTCCACAGCCCTGTCCACTACCTACCATATTTCCCACCTACCCAGCATCGCCACCATGGGAAATTAGAGGCTGAATCCCTTGCAGAGAGGTGAAGGCAACGGCTCCATATAGGGGATCCTTGAAGATGAGGGGAAGTTGGGGAGTGAAAAGAAAAACCTCCAAAACAAAATTCCTCTAGTTTCCTTTACAACTATCCTGGGACCCGCAGCCTGGAAGAGAAGTAGCTGGGAGCTGAAAAGGGCCCCAGTGTTTCATGACTTGCTCCTAACCTGCACTAGGTGCAGGTGGCACTCATGGGTCAAGTGTGTAGGCCCTACCCAAGTTGGGGAACTGGATGTCTGGATTTCCCTGGAGCAAACAGCTAAGTGCTCCTCAACCCAATTCCTACATCTCAGGGCCTGGGATCACCTGGCTGTGATTTCCAGATTCTTTTCTCAAAAGAACAAGACGAAACAAAAAACCTCTCTTCCAAGACTCAAGACAGAGCAGTACAGGGCAAAGAATGCTTTGGGATTCAACAGACTTAATAGCCATTCTTCTCCTTTTGGGTAATCATGAAAATTCTAGCTGAGCATATGACTCACTTATATTTAGCTTAGCACAAAGCTCATCACATTTCCCAGCCTCCCTTGCAGCTAGGAGTAGCAACGGAATACAAGGAGAAAGGGAGTATGCAACTTCCTGATGACATCTCTGAAAGGAAAGGTATTTTTATTTCAGAGGGAAGAAAACAAAAGTCCTTCCTGTAGCCTACAGGCCCTAGACCAGTAAACTTTCCATGATGGAAATGTTTTAGAACCTACATTGACCAATATGGTAGCCACTGGCTACATGTGGCTATCAGACACTTGAAACGTGGCTAATGTGACTATGGAGCAGAATGTTTAGTTGTTATTTAAGTGACTACGGGGTGGAATGTTTATTTAATTTTGAATTAAGTTAAATGGCAACCATTATGGCCAACACAGCCCTAGATGATCTGCCTTGAGCTTTCTTGACCCCATACCCCAAATGGACTTTATCTCCTACTCTTTCCCCCCAACACTGGCCTCCTTGCTGCTCTTTGAGCACTCAGGATACGCTCCCATCTTAGTTTTGCTCTGGCTCTTTCCTCTATCTGGCACACTCTTCTTGCAGGCATACACTTGGCTAATACCTGCCATCTCCTATAAGTCCTTGCTTAAATCTCACTTTCACAGTGAGTTCTACCCCGACCCCCTATTTAAATACTACAATCTGCCCCCCTCCACACTGCCTTATTCTACCCTTTTTTCCCCATAGCATTTATGACTCTCAGACATACTGTATAGTCTACTTATTTACATGTGTCCTTTTTGACTCTCCTTGCTAGAATGAAAGTACCACAAAGGCAAAGACCTTTGTTTCAGTCATTGATGAATCCAAGGGTCCAAATAGGTCCCAGCATATAGTAGGTGCTCAAGAAATACTTGCTGAACTGGGGGAAGACAGAAAGGAAGCTGCCCAACCCCTCCTCTCCCTCCTCCCCACTGGTAGGATGGGGTGGAGCAGATCTTAGACCCAGAACTGGAAACAGTATATCAGAATGGCAGGAAATAAGATTAAACAGGGTGTGGGCCTCCTTTGTTGCAGAACCCTGCACTGCCTCTGCTCAGCAAAAGAAATGTCCACCTTGCCTAATCCACCATTATATTTGAAGTTTGGTTACAGTAGCCAAAATGAACCTGCACCTATTTACTAGGTTAAATCCCAGTTAATACTTTGGACAAGTTACTTTTATTCTCTGAGCACATTTCCTCATTTCCAAAATGGAGCAAATATCCACCTCATGAAGTTCTCAGGAGGGAATAAATCCATCACGGAAGCCCCAGACCATGCTAGGCCTACCATAAATAATAGCCTCAGAGCTGCTAGACAGAATATAATTTGGGCATGTAAGAGGCAGGTCTCTGAAGTCCATGGAGATGACACAAGGTGTTTAGGGTGGGTAAGTGGGTATCTGTACCAGTGGGGATGTACATTTTTTTTTTTTTAATGTTTTATTTATTTCTAGGAGAGAGAGAGAGACAGCGCGAGCAGGGGAGGGCCAGAGAGAGAGGGAGTCACAGACTGCATCAGGCTCCAGGCTCTGAGCTGGCAGTCAGCACAGAGCCTGTTAGAGGCTGGGGAAGACGTCCCTGGCAGTCTGGTGTCAGGTATACAGAACAGAGGCAGCACTCAAGCACCAGCGTGCCCTGCAGCCCCTCAGGCCCAGAGGAAGTACTTGCTCCTCTTAGCACACCCCACCCTGGGATAAGGGCAAGGAGCAGGGGACATTCCATTTGGTGAGGAGGAGGAAGAGCCTCCAGAAGCCAGGGCATTGTCAGTGATTCCAAGAAGTAGGTGGAACCCGAGTCACAGTACCCAGGCCCTACTAGGAAGCTCCTCTTTCTTCCAGTGAGGCAGGCCTCACCAGCACGCACACTCCCACTGTAGCCCAGAGCCCCAGGCTAAGAGGCAGCCCCCCTCTTTTCCTAGACCAAAGACTCAGGGAACAACTGAAAGGCAAGAAAGTCACCACTAGGGGAAAGGGACAAAAGGACCACAGGCAGTAGTATGTGGGATTTTAAAAATTTATCTCGTTCCTAATCTTCCGGGTGGGACTGCATAAGAGGGAGGCTGGGGAGGAATGTGAGCATCTCGAGAACACCCACTGACACTGACCAAACCAATCTGTTTCCTTATTTACAAAATGAGGAAGGTGAGCCACATGGTCTCAGAATCCCCATCATGCTCTGACAGCTGCCAGAGTCTGTCTGTCCTCAAAGGCAGCTCTGGGAGAGAAGAAAACCACCAGGGATAGTGAGTTGGAGCTCAGAGCTCCCTGGAGCTAGGACATGCATCCATCAGCTGCTGGAGGTGAGAGGCCGCCTTGTCCAGCTTCGACAATTCCAACTGGAGGGAAGAAAGCTAGCCGAGAAGAGAAGCAGGTGAGGATCCTTAAAAGGCCCATCCCCTCCAGCCCACATTCTCACAGGGAATCAGGCTTCCTCCAACCTCACCCTCTGCTGCCTCTTAGTCTCCGCCTCTCCCTCTGACGGGATCCAGGCCATGAGGCCATCAAGCTGCTTCTGCAACTTGTGTCTTCGGGCAGCTAGCAGAGATAGATGGGTCTGGGGGTCCACCAGTCCCTGCAGAAGAACAGAGAAGGCTCAGCCTTCTCTGCACCATCTGCAGTCTGTCCAGTACCTCTCTCCACCCCATTCTCAGGAGCCCTTCTCACTTTTACAGAACCTGCCCTTTGCCCTCCTCCCAACATCCTTTTCTATCCCCACCCCCTTCCCCCTCCAACCTCCTCTAGGCACCTGCAGCTCCATGTACACCTGAATGGTATCACTGAGTGGAGCCTGGGCCCAGCCAGAGGGAGCCAGTACACCTGGGGGTAAGAAGCCCACGGCCCCACAGTGGCCCAGGGTGCCTAGGGGTTCCAGAAAGGCCTCGAAGAGGCCCTGCTCTCCAGGCTCTGAGCTCTGCAACAGCACTGAGGAGGAAAAGGAGACTGTCAGGGTTAAGCATGAGATCCTGCTTCCCTTCCCATCCTGTACCTCCTAACTCTGGACTCTGCCCTCTAGGCTCTCCCCATTCCTCTGCCAACCCCTTCTTTCTGCAGGGACTCAGGAACTCAGAACCCATCTCACCTCGGGGCCGGGCCTTCGTGAGCTGGTACGTGGCTCGGAGAGCCCTCAGTGCCTGCACAGCCTCTTGGACCCGGGAGAAGCGCTGTTCCAGCTCAGGCTGGCGCCAGTGCTCCTGGAGATGGAGACCCAGAGCTGACAAGCAGGCCCCTGGGAGACTTGATATCAGCTCTCCTGGCTCTACCCTCTACCTGCCCACCCCAATCTGCTAAGGGCAACAGAATCTCTCCTTTTCACCACACACAAAATTTACCACCTCAAGGAACGGAACCCAGTAAAACCTGGGGTACCATCTAAAGATGTCTTAGTTGATGTCTGTGTCGATGTCTGTTAATTGTTCTTATCCAAGATACCAAACAACCATAAGTAAGTTAGAATTTAAACTGTATCATTCAAAACTCACAAAACCAAATAAGCATAAAAAATTTAAATAATTAAACTTTAAAATTATTTTTTGAGTGAGTTTGCAGTATTTATCCTCCTGAAATTATTAAAGAAGGATACTACAGCAATTTGGGGGCCATTCTATTACTAACATCTAGTTCTCATCACAACCATGCCATGAACCATTACTACCTCTGGTTTAAAGATGGAGAACTGATGCATGGTCAGTCTAGCACCAGAGTCCTGCTCTTGTCCATGGGGCTAATACTGCCCCCAACACAGACCTGCAAGAACAACCTCCTCCTAAAGACTCTACACTAAAGTACAAATCATGATTGTTGATGACCCCACAGCAGCAAACCCTTTGAGAAGACTGCTCCCCAGCCCTCCACCAGTGGTCCCATTTCCAGATAGCAGGGATGTGTACTCACCAGGCTGCGGGCAGTGGGGTAGGGGGCAACAGAGATGCTAGGGGCAGAGGAGCCACCAGGCCTGGGGGGCAGCCTCTGCCAGAGCTCTTCAGTCAGGAAGGGCATCAGTGGGGCAAGGAGGCGGAGACCGATGTCAGCGCAGGAGAACAGGACCTGAGGGGGGGCTCGGGGACGGGGCGAGTGCAGCAACACCGGCTTCACAGCCTCCTAGGGAGGGAGCCATAGGGTCAGGGACAGTCCAAGGGCACATCTGTGTCCTTTCTCCACACACTCACTGCCCCGCCAGTGGAGAATGCTGTGGGTTAACATGGGCAGGAGTACACAGCATCTTGGACCCCATCGGCTGTCCCAGAATACACTCTGGAGCAAGTGAAAAGTAGAAATCTAGGGCAAGGATTCTCGACGTGTGGGGAGGTATATAAAATTGTCCGTGTGGTTCAGGTAACAGGAGTGGAATGCCACACCATGACCCCAGTCTACTCACCAAGTAGACATCACAGAGGTTATGGAGCCAGAAGTGGTGCAGGGCATGTGTGATGAGCGAGAACTCTCGGGCAAGGAAGCCTCGCTCACACTCCTGGGCAGTATGGGCAAGACGGCTCAGGATCCAGGCATCCATGGGTGATGAGGGGGAAAGCTGCGGGCAGCAGAGGTCTTCAGATGGGACGACTCGACTCCCCTGTGTCTTTTCCCTCTGAATGCCATCTCCAGCCCTCAGAGACCTGATGATTCTGCCTCCCAAGTCTCTCTCTTACCTCCTCTGCAGGCTGGGGTAAAAATGTATCCCCTAAGGCATGGAGGATAAAGCGCAGGGCATTCCAGATTTTGTTGCAGAAATGCCGGGAACTTAGGACCTCGGATACGGACAGATGCAAGTCACCCCCTGAGAGGAAGAGGAAGGCGGGAATGTGCACATGGGTGGCAGCAGTGCAAGGAGTCCTTGACCCTGCCCCACCCTCTACAAGGGTGCCTACAGCCCCAATCCCTCTCTTGCTCAGGCTTACCTAAAGCCCCATGGGAGCACAAGGTGAATCTCAGGGCATCTGTCCCACACTCAGGGATCCCATGAGGAAAGTCTTTTCTCTGCAACCACAGGGAGAAGAGGAGTGGCAGATGCCTATGCAACTGCAGGGCCAGAAACCTGGGCTGTGAAGAAAACCAACAGCATTGCGCTAGAGGCTGAGATGAAGCAGACATTGGTGACTCACCTGTGCTTCAGCCGCAATTGCCAGCTCTGTGGAGTCCAAGTTCCCATCCCTCAGCTTTTCCTGCAGCACCTGAGATGGATGGGTAATTCACTGGCCTTGGTCAAAGATTCTGCCACTATAAGGGTTCCACCCATATTCCCTCCAGCCAGCTCCTCTCCACAGGATCCCTTCCTCTCTCCCACAAACCCCATCCCTCCCAAGACTTCATCCTGACCTGCAGCTCCACCCCACTGATGATGTCTCGTGGGTCCAACACATTCCCCAAGGACTTGCTCATTTTCCGGCCCTGCCTGTCCCGAACCATGGAATGAAGAAGTACCTGGGGGCATGGAGGGAGTCAGCAGAGGGGCTAGGAGAGCCTTTCCCCGGAGGTGCCCAGGGTATCTCCAGCCTCCATGCAGCAGGGGTTAGGGTAGGAAGAGAATCAGGAAAAGGGAATTGGGACCACAGAAAATACTGCATTAGGGACTAAAATAGAAAACAAGATTTAGGGAAGACTGAGGAGTCCACGAGAGGCGCTGGGCATGGAAGAGCTGTTACCTTCCTGAAGGGGAGCTGCCCTGTGAGCTGGGTCCCCAACATGACCATACGGCCCACCCAGAAGAACAGAAGGTCACTACCCGTTTCCAAAAGCGACAGGGGGTAGAAACGAGTGAGGTCTGCAGTCTAGGAGGAAAAAGATAAGCAGTGAGAGGCCTAAGCCCTGTGCCTGCAGCTCTCCTTGAGGCTCTCTGGGAGGCCAGGTGTCTACTTCATCATCCCCACCTTCACTCTCCTCTTCCCAATTCGCCTCACCTCTTGGGGCCAGCCCAGGGCAACAAAGGGGAAAAGAGCTGAAGAGAACCATGTGTCCAGGACATCAGGGTCTGGAAAACAGAACAGGGAATGGGGGACAACTAGAACCTCAAGCCCACTATTGTGCATCTTTCCAGCCCGACCCTACCCACAGAGACCAGGGTCAGACCCTCTGCCCCATTCCCAACTTTAACCCCACCTCCACCTCAGTATCTGCCCCCTCAAAGGCCCAGACACCCTCTGCTGCCCTCCACAACACACACACTCACCCCTCTGCAGGGTCAGCTCTGCTGCTGGTCTCCCTGTCAGCTCTGAAGCTATTTTTCTGGCCTCGGTCTCTGTCCTCCCAACCACCCAACAGTCCTCCCTGTCACCCTACAGAAAAAGTAAGGAGTCGGGGAGAACAAAGAAGAGTAACACCTGCCAGTGTGAAACATCACTGACTTTCATGGGGATGGCCAGCCCCTCTGGCAATGACATGAAGAAATGCCTGCTCAAGTACTCTGATCCTGCAGTGGGCTACAGGACTAAGATCATGAAGCCCCCGGAAAGGCAGGGGACTGGGAAGGGTGCTGGAAGTCCTCTGACACCTGCGCTATGGCTATTTCTGTTTCCACCATGCCCAGCCCTCCTGTCCCCTTCCTCCTACCAACCTTCGTTTGCTCCTCTACAACCAGGTAGGCAGGAATCTGATGGCCCCACCACAGCTGCCGGGAGACACACCAGTCCCTGTCGAGAGGACGTCAGTGATTTCTCCGCATCACCAGTGCATCTCCTCACCCCACCTCCATGGAGTCCCTTACCCTTACCCGATGTGTGAAAACCAGTGCTGCCAGTTCTTCTGGTGGAAGGAGGGACTGAGCTCCAGAGCTCCTGACTCCACAGCCTGGAGAAAAAGGCCCTTAGATAGTGCTTCCCTTCCTACACCAGCACCGCTGCTGAGATGGGACAAGTGTCCTCTGAGGCAGTGCTATTACTCAGAAAGGACCTCCAGATGCTCCTGAGAAGATCTGGGCTTTGATTGGGATTTGTGCCAGCCCTTTCTGGGCCTCCCTGCCTCTATCCCCATAGCTCTCCTCTCAAGTGCCAGGGCCAGAGGTCTGTGGGGCAGGAGGGCCTCGGCCTCCGTTTTTTCATTCCAATTTTCAGGGAGTTCCCATTCCTACCTTGCACTGCAGCCTCACCTGGGCAGCTCGATGCCCCATCTCCCGGCAGCGGACAAACCACTGGCTCTTCAGTAGGTATTCTACCACATCCCCAGAACGGCTGAGAAAGAGACAGGGTGAGTATGCTGCTCCTGGGGCCCTGTGCCTTCCCCTACTGTGATATAGGACCCTACTACATGCTAGGCCCTCAGACCTAAGAATATAGCAGCAAATAAAACTGACACAGGGGTGCCTGGATGGCTCAGTCAGTTAAGCGTCCAACTTTGGTCCAGCTGTGTTAACAGCTCAGAGCCTGGAGCCTGCTTCAAATTCTGTGTCTCCCTCTCTCTCTGCCCCTCCCCGCTCACACTTTCTCTCTCTCAAAAAAAATAAACAGTAAAAAAAAAACAACTGACACAGAGCTTCTATTCCCTTGCAAGGGTTATGGAGCCCATCCTATTGCACTATTAGCTTCAGCCACACCCTTCCTAGAAAAGTCCCAAGTAAAAGGGTTAAATGGGGTTACCTGCAAATAGGAAGCACCATGGGGTGGCTCTGAAGGCCCCGGAACAGGCCCCGCTCCCTTAGTGCAGACATAATCTTTTCCCGGGCCACAAATCGGTGAAGACCCTGGGGATAAATGGCAACAGCAAAGGTTAAAGGTTGCTAAAAACAAGCGTGAGAGGGAGGAGTGAGGAAAGGCAGAGGGTGCTCCCAAAGGATGGGGCAACACTAAGGCAAGTACCACCTGTAGCCAGTCCCCACAGAGGGAGGTCATGGTCCCATCTTCTTTAATGACACTCAGGGGGCTCAAGCCATGTCGGACCCCTAGCTCAGCATCAGCAGGACTATGTGCTGGAGTCACCTTCACTGCCCCTGGGGGTACAGAACCACCATGAGCACTGAGCCCTGACCTTTTCCAGAGGTTTTATTATCGCCCATGCCTCCATCCCTCTTCTCCCTTCTCTGTCTATGCCTCATTTTTGTCCCACTCCCCACTGAGACTACCCCAGAGGAGGCTTCGCCTCCCCTCCTTTCTTTCTCTTCCCGGTGCTTCCCCACTGTTCCAGAATCCCCAGCCTGCTCTCCTTCCTGTGGACTCCACCTACCTGTGCCCATGTGTGGCTGAACAGCAGAGTCTGTGATGAGGGGGAGAAGCTGCCCAGTCAAGGGATGACGAAGCTGTCGCCCATGCAGATGCTGAAAGGAACAGAGCGAGATCAAGGGCAGGCACACGTGTGGGGTGCAAAGGTCTGGGTTGAATGTAAAAAACTCTGGGAATAAGAGGGTGAAAACCAGAAGATAAAGAGCTAGAGCAGCAGTCACTAAACTTTTTCTTACAGGGCCAGAGCGTCTTGTAGGCTTTGCAGGCCAAGGCAAATTCAGTCTCTGCACAATTATTCTGCTCTGCCAACGCAGCACAGTTAGGTAATAATACTCAGTTATAGATAATACATAAAACATGCAAGTGGGGATCATACAAAAACAGGCAGTGGGATGGATTTGGCCCACAGGCAATAATTTGTCAACCGCTAAGCTAGAGAATAAGCAGAACATCAAGAAAAGAAACGCACGGAGTCAGAGGCACAGGGGAGCAGAGATGAGACAAGTCTTAGGAAAAGGAAGTCGAAGGAAAGAAGGAGCTACCATCAAACAGGAAGGGAAGAAAAAGGGTAGGAAAGCCAGCTGGCAGAGAGCACAATGTGAATTACTGTGTATCGGGAGTCGTCAGGATGAACAGCCACAGCCACATCTCCAGGCAATGTCTCTGGCCTTGTGGTTCCTACTACGATCTCTGTGTCTAAAGACAAAATTCAAGCACTTAATGTTGGTCATCGCCCTGGACCCACACTCCTGTAACTAAAGCCAGGAGAACCAGACAAAGGAAGTATAACTAGTATAACTAGAGAAAATTAGGAGCCTAAAGTTTCCATGTAAGCTGATGACCAGAAGCCCAGGAGGCTGTCTGGTGCTAAGGAATTTCTCCATAACTTCCATGGGACAAACAAGTACAGCATTAACAAAAGCAACTAGAATCCTTACTTGGTGCCAGAGAACACTGGGGGTTTTCAGTGTCCTAATCACAAATGCTACTCATTCTTTGGGGCAAGCACCAGCCCCTCCTTGAGAAACTTCCTCTAATCTTTCTTCTCTTTCTCTGAACTCTTCCAAACATATACTGCTCAAACCACATCTCTGTCTCTTTCAGGGGTAGCAGCCTCCTGTAAAATTATACCAAGCTTCCAAAGGGCAGTGACCATGTGTACTTCTCTTATATGGTCCAGAAGACCCAGAATAAATGCCCACAAGAACACCAACACTACCAAGGTTCCCTATGTGCCTCCCACCAGGCCATGTGGGAAACAGACTGGTGGGCTCCCTCCCACCAACCCCACATGTACTCAAGAAAGCAGAGATAAGTAGGCAACCTCTCCAAGGACTATCTTACCAGGCTCTCCATCTACAGGGAAGGCCACAGAAATGAGGAGGCCAAAAGACACAGGGGTGGGGCAGCCAGGCAGTCGAAGCTCTGTGCGGCCAGGCAAGGGCCGGCTCTCTACCTGGAAGAGTCACAGCAGGGCTGGATGGAGAGCAGCCTTTCCTCTACTCACCCGCCTGCCCTGTAGCCCATCTAAAGACATTCGGAGGATTCAGGGGCCACCTCCCCATCCCCTAGTTCAGTCATAGTTAAGAAATATTCACCGAGCACCTACACCACACCCGGGTAGTGTGCTGAACACATTCCATGAATTCTCATTTAATTCTCACAATGCCCCTTTGCCACAGGCATTTCCATCATCCCTAGGAGCTCTCCCAGACCTGCTTCTCCTCCTCTGCCTCACCTCAATATCCGAGATGGCTGATCTTAAAGCACAGGACCAGTTGACAAGCTGCTGGTTCCGGTACAACAATCCTGCCTCGTAGAGTCGCACAAAAGCTTCAGTCACGGCCACTGAGGAGCCCTAGGAGATGACCTCAGTGTCCATATCTAACAGACCCATCTCAGCCCATCACCCCACTCAGGGACCCAGGCATTCCCACCCTGCTACCCCCAATACACACAACATCCCACCAGCCTGCCACATATCTCTAGACACTCTTCAGCACCCACAGGGACCAAGGTATGGAGCACTCACAGCATCCATAGTGAAGCACTCTCGGTCCCAGTCCAGGGAGGCCCCCAGGGCTTGGAGCTGCTTACAGATCTCTCCACCTTTCCTGTGCCCAGAGGGATTTTTGTCAGGAAACTTGTCCTGAGTACCAGCTATGTACAGTCTCAGTGACACTCCCAGCAATGTATAGCATTGATTTAGTCTCTAGAAACTAATGGAGATACACATACAAACTCAGTATGAATCTTCTATGGCATTAAAAGAAGTATAAAGTTCTAGGGTGCCTGACTGGCTCAGTTGGTAAAGCATGTGACCCTTGATCTCAAGGTCATGAGTTCAAGACCCACGTTTGTTGGGTGTAAAATAGGAAGGGAGGGAGGGAGGGAGGGAAATAAAGTTCTGTGGTAACAGAGGAGGGTTCAGCCAATTTGGGAAAACACCCAAAGAAGCTTTATAGAGAAGATGGCTTGTGATAATAGATACCTGTAAGAATGAGGGTAATTTCAAGTCGATGGAAGGTAAGAATAGGTAAGTAGACGAGATAAGGAAATCTAGGCTAGGAAAAATGGGATAAATGCAAAAACAATATACAAACACACCAACACACACAAATCCATGCATTTTCAAGTATGTAATACACACACTCACAAAGCTTAGAAATCCCACTGAATGCTAAAGGAATCCAGAGCTTCCCTCTCTGAGGGAAGTTAGGGCTAGATACAAAGAGCTCATCAGGTTAAGACAAGTGACTGAGAAGCAAGGACCCAAACCTTCCATGTGTGGGGAGCAGGGAGAAGCAAACTCCACCCACTGTACTCACTCCTCCTTCCACTTCCACACCTCCCTAAGGAAGTCTTCCCGGCTCAGCTCATGTCTCCTCAATCCTCGCTCTTTCCACAGTTGCTTCTCTACCACTGCCTACGGTAAGATTAGGAGGCAAATGAACAGAGAATCAGGTCACTTCAAAGAGAGAACTCTCCTTCACCAAAGAAAAGGAAAAAGTGGCAAAATTCCTACTTGTGTAGCAATTCCTGCATGATCTGAGCCTGGGACCCACAGCACCTGATCCCCACACATCCGGTGCCTGTAAAACAAATACCCTCATGGGAACCCCCGAGCTTCCGTATTTACTCTCATTCCCTGCACACTAGCACACTTCCTCCTTCCCCTCCAAGAACATAAGCAGTCCCATTCCCCTCTCACCAGCGCACCAGAGCATCCTGTATGGCCACCGTCAGTGCATGCCCAATATGTAGGGAGCCGGTGACATTGGGAGGTGGGATACACATGGAAAAGGTCTCCCCTGTGGCCTGGGGCAGCCTGGTCTAGAAAACAGAAAAGTCAAAGGGCAAAAGAAGACTGGATGTTACCTGGGGTAACAGCACCCTCTAGAGCCCCTGAGGCAGAAAGAACTGCAGGAAAAATAGTCCAGCAAATTATAGGAAAGGGGAAAACCCGCCAAGAAAACGCTTTGGACACCAGGAGCAGAAGACAAGTTCTCAGTTTTATTATGCAGGCTCTGTAATATGCCTGGCTGTAAGCCCCAAACTCTGAGACTCAGCTGTACCCACCAAGCTCAATGGCTGGGGACCATTTAATACCCCTCTCTTCCAGTTACTAACCTGATATTCTGGTTTGAAGAAGCCCTCTCGCACCCACCAAGAGTACCAGGCGGCCTCAACATATCGAGGGCTGTATGCAGGAGGCAGGACCCGGGAGACATCTGCGGCAGTAGAGAGAGCTCCATTAACCCCTGAACTTTGTTCCCAGGATGCATTTCTGACCAAATGGGCAACAAAAATGTGAGAGGAAAGACCTTCAAGTTCCCTAATTACCTTTCTTTTCACCGCGTTCTGTGGGAATTTCATATAACACCACCTCCTTAGAAGCCCAGGCCTTACTTGATTCTGCAGGTGACTGGAGAGAACGACCAAAAGCGGGGATGCAGGGATACAATTTCCAGTATACCCTAGGCACCTACAATCCAGCCAGTCTCTCCTCCAGCCCCCTCCAAAGTTTTCCCAAAAAACCAAGGACAAGCTATCTGACCCCTAACCTTGCTCTTCAGGGTTATCCCAGCCTCCAGCGCTGCCTGCTTCTCTCGCTGTCGCTTCCGCTTGGCTTCATGGTTTCTCCGGGAGAGGGAGGATCCATGGGGCTCTGACTGGGTACAGAGGGGATGGGACCTGGGGAAGACCTGTGAGGGCCTCAGGCCCCAGAGTGGTGACCGAAAAGAAGCCAGAGGTATATGAGGCATCAGGAGTGCTTGGAAAGCCGTTCCAGACAGAGCACATTAGAAGGATCGGGGGGGCGGGTTACACCCTCTTCCTCATTCCCTGCCTTCTACTAGCACTGGTCTGCTTTCTGTCCATTCCCTCCCATAGAACTCTTCGCCCGTTAGGACTAGAGTGCACGGTGTCGGAGTCTGTCGCCCTCAACCTCTGTATCCGCGACGGTGAATGACCTCCGAAGCACGGGCGGGGAAAGGACTCAAGGATTCTGGGAGATTGTTGCCATCAGGGCGCCTGAGAGCTAGCAAAGTCTCATCAGGGTCACTGCCATCTCGGCCTGCCCAAACACCGCCCGCACTGCCTCCGGCCCTGCTCCGCGCGACTTTCCAGCTCTTCGCACAGCGTGGATCTCTGCTGCGCCGAGCCACCCACCCCGAGGAGGTCGCTTTGGCGCGCGCTCACCCGGCAAGCCCGCCGCTATCCCAGGGTGCTCCGCGGCCGCCGCGGCCTAGGAGGCTGGAGGAAACTAGCGAATCCGACCCCGAAATACGACCCGCGAACTGCAAGAGGCGGGGCCCCGCCCGGCGCACGCGCAGTAGCCTGCTTGGATCCGTTCACTCTCTGGTCAGGTGGCTGCCAGAGTCGTGATCTGCAGGTCCTCAGAGGAAAGAGGAAAAGCCTCGCGGGGAGGCGCCCGGGGGGCACCGTGGCTCACTTCCACAACTTTATTAAACAATAAGAGTCCGGCGTGTGAATAAAAAACACCTGAGTTCTGAGGCTGCGACCGCCTCCACGCAGCCGCCCCACCCCGCCCGGATCCAAGCTCGCGCTCTCAGGAGCTGTGCTTCTGCCGCTTCCAGAAGCGCTTGACATCGCTGTGCCCGGCCGGGGTCACCACCATCAGCCGCTTGGCCGAGTTCTCGAACACCAGAACGCCCAGCTCCCGAGCGTGGGCCAGCAGCAGCTCAAAGTCCACTTGCGACAAGAACTGATTGTACAGCACACCTGGAGTCCGCAGGACAGGGGTGGTGGGAGAGAGAAAAGGCAAGAACTGAAGCCCTTGCGTGGCAGCCTCGGAGCATTGGTCTGGGCTTGCCATCCACCACAATCTGAAAACGAATCCTCTATGCTTGTCTGTTTCAGGGCTCATGCTAACACTGGCATGATCCAGCCATATTTAGTAAGGCAATATAACACAGTAAGGGAACCCAACTAATGCTCACCAAATCAGAGAAATTACTGTGAATTATCCCTCCCAATTCCCTCTTCTAGCTAAATCCCAATTGCACTGATTTGAGACAATTTACTTACTACTACAGACTTATCTCCAAAATAAAAGTGTTTTGCCACATTTTTTTCTACCAGCCCATGAAGTAAACAAAAAAATAAAATGCAATAATAGCTTTTTCAGTTCATCAAGACTAAATTGTCTTTCCTCTGGCCAGTGATCAAGAATCAACCACCAGAAGCCACTCACCCTCAGTGAACCGGAGTCTGTCCCTTTCTAGCTCCCATAGCCGAATCTGGTCCGTGATAGTGGGTGGCAGCACAGGTGACTTTAGGGGCAAGAAATGGCTATAAGATTCAGGAATACTGCCTCAGGCAACCCCAGCTGTCTACTCATTCCCCAGATTTGGATGCCCCTTCTCTTTTTTATCACTCCATCACCAGGTGCCAGTGGCTGTCAGCCTCCAGCAGCTTGATACCTGTTTGAGCATCACTGGGTGGGCCCTTGTCCTTAGGAAATGGATGATCTAGGGAAACAGACAAGAATGGGGATCAGGAGCTCAAGTAAGAGGGCAGGAAAGCTACCTAAGCTGTCATCTGATGTCACTAAAATATCAGCTTACTGTTTAAAAATCCATAGACATGCCTGTCTTTAACCCATCTCTGTTCAGATGTAATCCCAAGTTGCTGTTCCCATTGATCATGTCTGCTAAATGTGCTCTAGCACATTTGCCCTTTCCATAGTCTTATTTTATTTTTCTTTCTTTAAAATAGCACCAGCTATTAACTTTGGAGCACTTATTGCATGGCAGGCTCTGAGCCAAATGCTTTACTGCTATTCTATCACTGAATCCTCCTCAAAACCCCATGAGGTGAGAACTACCATTATTTCCACTTTCCAGATGAGGAAACTGCGGCTCAGTGAAGAGAAGAAATCCTTCACTGCATAGACAGCAGATAAGAAGTGGTTGGTAGTGAAGACACGAATCTATACCTCCTCCCCCATATTCTTGCCCATGGAGGATCTGCCTTTTCCCACACTTAAAAGCCTTGCTTCTCTTCGTGTGCGTGGTCTATGCTCAAACACAAACAACTCACCACCATCTATTATAACAGAGCCAATGTTAGCCTTCTGTAAGATGAGTACCTTGTACCGCACACCCAAGTGCAATCTATCTTCCCACCCCCACCTTCCCCAACTGGGGGTACCTGTTGGGCTGTGATGCCACTAGCAATGGCCTGCTGCACACTCTCCCGGGTCACCTGTGCCACCACCATGTTGGGGAAGCGATAGAGCATCTCTGAGAAGAGGGCAATCAGGGCAATCTGCAGCTCCGACTCTGAAATAGGGATAGGAAGAGAAGATGAGGAAGCTATCCCCATACCCAGACTCCCTCATGACCTTCAAGTGTGAGGAGGAATGTCAGAGAACTCTAAACTGACAGGTAAATATGAACATAAACTGGCACTTCATCCCCACTCCCATCCCCAACCTGCTGTCCTTGGGGCCCTCTGTCTGGCCTCACCTGTGTAAGCATACAGTCGGTAATTAGTTTCGACAACAATGAAGCCTGGCTGATGGACAGTACCCCCAGCTCCAGAAACACCTGATGCGAGATTGATGGCCAGTCGTGTGGGGTAGTAACGCCGAGATTTCCTCTGGAGAAGACAGAGCGAAAGGCAGGGGGCTCTTGCTCATGTGACACTAACCAACATCTTCCTGTCTGAGACAGACCCCTTCCAGGGCACAGAACCTCAACTCACAACTTGTCTCCTCCAAGGGATCCAAGTCCTGGCAACTACATCCTGCTACTGTCCCCCGAGACCCACTCTTTTTTTTTTTTTTTTTGGTATAGTTGACATACAATGTAACATTAGTTTCAGGTATACAACATAGTGATTCAACAACTCTACACTTACCCTATACTCACTACAAGTGTAGCTAACACCTGAGACCCCACTCCTTTTTAAAGGCCAAGGCAACATACCACCCTCCCTCTTCCCTAGAGGCCATGTATCTGAGTGCTCATACCTTCCTCTGGAAAACAAGCCCAAACTCACGCAGATGTTGCAGGAAATTCAACAAAGAATCACTCATACCTTCCACAGAGTAATCCTGGGAAAGAGAGGTGCCCAGTTGGAGTCCAAAATACATTCTATTCTCCCCCTCCCAACCCCATACATTCATTCCCTTTTCCCATCTGTGCTTTTATTCTTATCGTTCACACTTTTGCCCATAACCTGATTTCCCTTTCTCACCTCTCTACCCATCAGCTTGCCCACCCAAGCCCCCAGCTCACCCCGTTTACCTTGCCCAGAGTAGAGAAGCTGAGCTGGAAGAGGAAGGAAAGAATCTCCACTAGGTCCATGCCCCGACTCTAGGGAGGAATGGACAGAAACCAAGTGGGAGGGATGAAAGGGAGAAAATGAGGACATCAGGGAATAGTCTGCAGGGGTAGTCTCTTGGTGGGTCTTGAGAAGAGCAGAGCACGTGTGTCCTCCTCACCTGGGCTGTCTGCAAATACTGCAACATAAAGTACCAGAGCTGGGCAGGGGTGTCCAGCAACAGGAACTGGAAGCCGGCCGATGTAATGCAGGGCGGCTCTCCAGGTTCAGTGCTAGAGACACAGAGAGAGACAACGGTAGAGGGATGCAGAGAAAAGCCACCATCCCCACTTGTGCTCTTGTTTTTTCTTCATTTCTCTCTGGCTATTCTCTACTTGGCTCTCCTTTTTCAGTTCACCATCTGTAATCCTAATCCACCCTGGACACTCAGTTTAGCAGGGATCTGATGTACCCCTGGTTTCCTTACCTCTTCATGAGTCCAGCCTGGCTGAGAAGCTGAGCCAAATCCTGGCTGACGGCTGCACTGGGGGAGCCCACCATGAAGTGCAGGACCACCTGAGAAACAGAAGTGAACAGAGAGAACAATGCTTCTATGGGCCAATGGAAGTATGAGAGCAAGCAGAGACAGAGTCCCAAGTCCTCACCTCCCATCGCTCCTCGGCGTACTTGTCAAGTGAGGGAACATCCCGAGCGTGCTTGTCTGGACCCAGTTGACTTGTGTCATCAGACCAGGCCTTACCCCTATGCCAGGATGGGCAAAGAGTAAGGAACCCTGCCAATGTTCCCTGCCTCCCCCCCACCCTGCCCTCTTCCCCTACCCCCCTCATCTCCATGGGCTATGAACAGAAGACATTTCTTTCCTATACCATGCAGCTACATCTAGTTTAACTTATTCCTAAAGGAGCTCCCAAAGGTGGAGCCCACTAAGTTCCAGAGAGGTCCCTTGGGGCACTCCCCCCCCCCCCCCCCCATTTTAAA
>NW_027528614.1:45673-68806 GCF_008692635.1 Crocuta crocuta
TTTAATAACTAGTTCCCCTCACCTAGCTTAGGTAGATGGAAATGACATACCCACCCAGAAGAGCAATGCGGAGGTTCTGGCGGAAGATGGGGTTGAGGATGAGGCCCTGAAGACCACCAGGGAGCAGCTGGGTGTGCCAGATACGAAGGCCACTCAGCAGCCCTGTACTTTCCTCTTGAGCTCTGAAACAGAAGCAAGGAGGTGAGAACAAAAAGAAGGAGGCCCACAAAGGCTCCTCTTTCTGCCTTTTCTGAACTGGTGATCCTTGGAACACTATTTCACAGACTGAAATCAGTATCTTCTTAAGGCAAATTTCTTACTGCAATACCTACCAGAACCTTGTTGTAGACATCACATCTTTTCAAGGGGGAAAATACAGTATGCAGAGTTTCCCAAACTTATTTAAATACAAACTCTGTGCTATATCCATTAATATTTCCTGAAAGTGTCCCAAGGAACACTTGGACTATCTAGCTGTTGAGAAACGTATATCTGGCTGAGCATGCAGTAGAGACTCACTTGGTGAATTCCTTCTTCACCCACAGTGCTACAGCGGCTTGTGGCAAAGGCTGCTCCAGAAAGAGCATCCGCATCACCCAGTTCTTAGCCAAAGATGGGAGCTCCCTGGAAGAGGGTAGAAATAAAATGTCATTATCAAAAACTGCCTTATGTGAATCTCTGCCCTCAACAGCCTTTTAAACATCTCATCCCACTCCCCACACCTTTACCAGTCTTGCTGCCCCCACTAACTCCATCTGTTTTGGCCTGACACATTTTAGTCTACAAGGCCCCCAGGGCTAAGCTTCAACCCATAACTTATTCCAGTCTGCAGGCCCCATTACATTTCCTCAACATGGTCCCTGCCATGAAGGGGTCCTTACCTAAACACAGCCAAACAGGTGGCAGGGTGCCCATACAATCGATCCAATACACCAGGGCTCAAGCCCCCTAGGAATTCCTGCAGATTCCTGCATTGTAGGTGGACTCGGTTCAGTCCGCCCCTTGAGGGGGTGCTCTCCATCACCTGAGAGATGCAAAGTCAGAAATGCACACACCCTCCTCCCCACCAGTCCATGCCAGTGTCATCCCTCACCTCATCCCAATTCCAGATCCACTGGCCCCCACAATAACCCATCCTTTCTATGATTTCCTTTTCTGTGTCACTCATCTCTCCTTTCTCCCACACCTGACCAACCTCCTCTCCTCTCCTGCCTCCTCACCCCACTTCTGGCCTCAACTCTAGTCTTCTCTCAATTTTCAAATGAATGAATTGTTAATTGTCCCATATTTGCAAAATCATTTTTTATTTCAGTATCTTGTCTCACCTTTACCTAAGCAGTGACAAGGAAACTTGTTTGAGCCCAATCCTCTCTCCCTTCCACCTCTTCTGGTCCCATTAGCTTATGAGCTCCAAATCTGTCGGTCCTTCCCATCTTATTTCTTGGCCCCACAAGGTCTTGCCCCACAGCAATGAACTACCTTTCTCCACCTTGTCTCCCAAATACATGCCCACCTCTCCTCTTTCCCCCGCAAGATTTCACCCCATTCACCCTGATCCATACGTCTGATCTCCTAACTTCTCTCCTACTTTCCTCCTACTCCTCGCCTCTCACTCAACTCTCTTATACCTTCCCCACCCCATCTTTCTTGGTCCCCCCTACCACTCAGTGTCGATTCCCCCGCCCTCGTGCACCCTGAGTCTCAGAGTCGTCGCTTAACCGGAGCTAATGTCTGGCGCTGGCTCTCCGGAATAGGAGAATGGACAACGGAAAATGAGAGAAAAAGATGGGGAGAGGGACAAAGAACTAGACAGGAGTCCAGAGTGTAGGTTTCAGAAGAAAAGGAAAGGAAGGGTAGGAGTGGAAAAGTAGGAAAAAAGAACAGGCACTGCACTCACTCGCCCGCCGCGGGGCATTCTGGGAATTGGAGTCTTTTCTGGGCTCACCCCAGAGTGGGCGGAAGCGCGTCGGACTACAACTCCCAAAAGGCACCACGGGGAAGCCGAGCGGAGGGCGGCTAGCCTTTAATTGAGAAAGCCGGGAGACATCCGAGGCAGCGCCACTTAGTTCCGCGTCGCTTTCCGCTCATGCGGCTAACGGGGAGTCTAACCGACCTCGCCGGAAGGCGGGACCCAGGAAGGAGAAGGGCTGCTAGGGCTTGCTGGCAGAGGCGCGGAGACGGCTCATAAGACGCTTAGTTCAGAGACACACGAAACTGAACTCCTTGAGCTCTTTGCACCACGTCAAATTGAAATACAGCACTCTCTAGAGCGTTTTCCCGAGTTAGAAGCACCACTCAATGCGTCTTACTCGGCTTGTAAGTACTCAATAATTTTTTTAAATGTTTTATTTATTTCTGAGAGAGAGAGAGAGAGAGGCAGCGTGAGCAGGGGAGGGCCAGAGAGAGAGGGAGACACAGAATCTGAAGCAGGCTCCGGGTTCTGAGCTGGCAGTCAGCACAGAGTCGACTCGGGGCTCGAAGGCACGAACCGTGAGATCATGACCTGAGCCGAAGTCGGTCGCTTAACCGACTGAGCCACCCAGCTGCCCCAGTACTCAGTAAATCTTAATTGCCACGTCCACCATGCTTCCACCAACCCGTTTCGTTAGAAGATCGTGATAAATGCAGGGTTGTTTTGTTTTGTTTTAGGAAACCAATTATTGGGTCTGATTTATATGAGGCTGCTGCAGAGAAACAAAAGGGGATGTCTTAAGCCAGAGCTACAAGTACCCCCAAGTTCCCATAAAGCAAGTTTTATTATTCCCACATTACAGACTAGAAGACCAAAGCTCAGTGGGATTAAGAAATTTGCCCACAGGGGCGCCGGGGTGGCTAAGTCGGTTGAGCGTCCAACTGCGGCTCAGGTCATGATTTCCAGGTTTGTGAGTGCCAGCTAGCTACAGGTCTTGCCCTCTTTCTGTCAGGGCGGAGCCTGCTTCGGATCCTCTGCAGCCACACCTCCTCCCTCCCCACCCCGTCCCTGCTCCTCCCTCAGCTCACGCTCTCTCTCAAAAATAAATAAACATTAAAACGAAGAAGAAGAACTTTGCCCACAATCATTTCATCTAGAAAATCCTGAAGCTAGGATTTGAAGTATCTGTGAGGGACTGCGAACCAAAATGGCAAGAACTGTGTAAGACTTGGTTATGCTTTGTAGCTCCCATGCTTGTTTTGTTATTCCATTTCTTTAGCAATTGATGTATAAAGTCCACAAAGAATGACACAAAGCTGACAAAGTTTTTTTATGGCTAACGTTAAGTACAATAAGAGACAAATTAGTCTGGGAAGAAATATTTGACGAAATAGACAATACAAAGAGCTTTTACAAAGCAACAAGAAAAAGAACAGAATAGAAATGCTGTAGAGCGGCGGCTGGGTGACTCAGTCGGTTGAATGTCCGACTTCGACTCAGGTCATGATCTCACGGTTGGTGCCTTCGAGCCCCGCGTCGGGCTCTGTGCTGACAGCTAGCTCAGAGCCTGGAGGCTGTCTTCGGATTCTGTATCTCCCTCTCTCCCTGACCTTCCCCTGCTTGCGCTGTCTCTAACTTTCAAAAATAAATAAAAAACATAACAAAAAGAAATACTGTAGAAAGCCATAACAGGCAATAAACAGAATACAAATTGTTTATAATCAAATGAAAAGGCTCTCTTCACCAATAATTAGGGAAGAGTAAGTTAAACAAAATATCTGATTAGCAAAATATATATAAATATATATATATGACAACCTCAATGTTGTCACTGTGTAAGAACTTACAGTATTCTAAAGTTGACATAGTCACACCTTTTTCAGGACAATTGGCAGTATGTACCAATTATTATTATTTTTTAAATATTTTTATTTATTTCTAGGACAGAGAGAGACAGCGTGAGCAGGGGAGGGTCAGAGAGAGAGGGAGTCACAGACTGAAACAGGCTCCAGGCTCTGAGCTGGCAGTCAGCACAGAGCCCGACGCGGGGCTCGAACCCATGAACCACGAGATCATGACCTAAGCGAAAGTCGGACGCTTAACCGACTAAGCCACCCAGGCGCCCCTGTACCATTTATTTTAATGTGACTGCCATTCAATCTACCAATTCCACCTTTAGAAATGTATCATATGGAAATTCTCCCACATGGATACAGAGATTTACACGCAAAGCTGTTTATTGAAGTGTGTTTGTTACTGTATTATGAAAACAATGGAAACAGCCTGAATGTCCATCATGGGGAGTGGGTTAGATAAAATGTGGGTCATTGCAACAATGTAGAATACTGGGCAACACTTAGAGAGTATGCATAGTGTATGCATAGTGACTGAGCTATGTACAACCTATCATGAGGTGGAGAAAAGCAGATTACAAAATGGCATGTATAGTTCAATGCCATCTTTGTGAGAAGCTTCTGCATATGTGTAAAACTGAAATAGGTCATATGCTTCATTTTGACAGGGCAAGCAAGGGGAAGCTAGGCAGACCAGGTCACAGTTCCCTGCAGTGCAGTGAAAACGCTGTAAGGCTATCCTGTCCAGAACAGGAGCCACTAGCCACCTGTAGCTATTTAAATTTAAATTAACTAAAATAAAATTTTAATTTTTTAATGTTTATTTTAAGAGAGAGAAAGACAGGGTGCGAGCGGGGGAGGGGCAGAGAGAGAGGGAGACACAGAAACCGAAGCAGGCTCCAGGCTCTGAGCTGTCAGCANTGAGCGGGGGAGGGGCAGAGAGCGAGGGAGACACAGAAACCGAAGCAGGCTCCAGGCTCTGAGCTGTCAGCACAGAGCCAGACGTGGGGCTTGAACTCACATACCATGAAATCATGACCTGAACCGAAGTTGGACATTTAATCGACTGAGCCACCCAGGTGCCCCATAACTAGAATAAAATTTTTAAATTCAGTTCCTCAGTCATATTAGCCCCATTTCAAGTACTCAATAAATAGCCACATGTAGCTAGTGGCTACCTGTTGGATGGTGTCGCTAGAGACCATTTATTTCTATGATCACAGATTCTCTTAAAGAGCCCTGCTTGAAGGGATGCAGTGAATAGGGGCTAGTTGTCTGATGTCAAGAACCGAGTACAAGCTGAGTTTCTGGAACTGGCCTTCTGGAAGATAATCAGCCTGGGATCCTAGGAACTTCCTGACATAGGAGACATAGGATTATCCAGTGAGTGATGGAGAGTTTACAACCTCCTCCCCCCAGGCAGCATCCTGGAAAGAAAGAACACAGAGCCAGGGGCCCACTGACTGCTTCTTACCAGTTTTGTAGCTTCCTGGCTGTGCTGCCTTGGGCGAGTTGCTTAAAAGAGAAGTTTTCTTTTCTGTGAAATGGCAATAATTTTAACTATTTCATAGGTTGTATTTAAAAAGATACAACAAATCAAAACCACACTGAGATACCATTTCACACTGGTCAGATTGGCTAAAACAAATCAGGAGACTGTAGATTCTGGCGAGGATGTGGAGAAACAGGAACCCTCTTACACTGTTGGTGGGAATGCAAACGGGTGCAGCCACTTTGGAAAAGTGTGGAGGTTCCTCAAAAAATTAACACTAGAACTCCCCTCTGACCCAGCAATAGGACGTCTAGGAATTTACCCAAGGGATACAGGAGTGCTGAGGCATAGGAGCACATGTACCCCAATGTTTACAGCAGCACTTTCAACAATAGCCAAATCATGGAAATAGCCTAAATGTCCATCAACTGACAAATGGGTAAAGATGTGGTTTATCTATATAATGGAATACTACTTGGCAATGAGAGAATGAAATCTGGCCAATTGCAGCAACGTGGAGGGAACTGGGGGGTATTATGCTAAGTGAAATACGTCAGTCAGCGAAAGACAGATACCATATGTTCTCACTCATATGTGAATCTTGAGAAACTTAACAGAAGACCATAGGGGAGGGGAAGGGGGAAAAAAGTTACAGAGAGGGAGGGAGGCAAACCATAAGAGACTCTTAAATACTGAGAACAAACTGAGGGTTGATGGGGGATAGGGGAGAGGGGAAAGTGGGTGATGAGCATGGAGGAGGGCACTTGTTAGGAGTACTGGGTGCTGTATGGAAACCAATTTAATAAATTATGTTAAAATTAAAATAAAGACATTATTAAAAATATGTAATAAGGATGGTCCTGGCACATAGTAGGTGCTCAGAAAATATCATTATCATTTTCTTTTTTTAAAAAATCACACTTTTAGTAAACGCTACAAAGAAAGTCATGTGCTCTGAGAGCATCGAGAGAGGATTCGATCTGGTTGGTCAAGTCAGGGAAGAGTGCCAAAGGACAAGGAAGACTTAACAAGGCAAAGACAGCAGAGAACTATGTTCCAGGCAGGGGAACAAGATTCTATAAAGGCCATGGCAGGAGGGACTATGACCAGTTACAGGAACTGAAAGGCCAGTGATATATAAAAGACAGGGTGGGGAAGGATGCTGAAGGAAGGAAAAGGGCAAACTTGGTCAAGAA
Source organism: Crocuta crocuta (assembly GCF_008692635.1). Lineage (NCBI taxonomy): Eukaryota > Metazoa > Chordata > Mammalia > Carnivora > Hyaenidae > Crocuta > Crocuta crocuta. The sequence continues at coordinate 52,127 of NW_027528614.1, forward strand.
CATTTTGTTCTTCATTTTAGGGTCAATAGGAGCCATTAAAGGATTTGAAATAAAGTAGCAGGGATCAGATTTATGCCTGACTGCAGGGCTGAAAACAAATCAGAGAACAGGAATATACCCTGGGAGACTACTGCAGTCATCCTGGCAAGATGGAGGTAGTATGTGCCAGGATGGAGATGGAGATGGAGAAAAATGATAAATTTAAGGGAAATATGGGAAGATCAACAGGGCTTCATGATGGACTGGCCTTGGGAAGTGAGGGTAGAGGAAAAGGGTGTCAAGGATGCTCCCCAGGTTTTCAGCTTGTGCAGCTGAGTGGATGCTGCTGCCATTCACCGAGTCAGGAAACCATGGAGGAGCAGGTTTGAACACACCAAGACAAGTTCAAATGAACGCTAGGTGGTTTCATAGGCTTAGAGCTTTGGGAGTTCTCAGCTCATTGCCATGGCTTCCATTGTTCACCATTCTGGGACGTGGCCTCTAAACTCCTGACCCATCAATGCATGTCTTAAAACATGGGTCACAGTATTTGGACCCTCGTAGGTTTCATCAGGACTCTTACATCTGTGACCTGGATCCCAAAGGGCTATTAATTCAACATAAGATTAAACTATCTTTATTGATATCTTCATTATCCAGTTGGCTCATTTTGTGATATCATCAACCAAAACCCCAGGGTCTTTATTTCACAGGAACTTCCATCAAGATAGATCTGCGTTGTCCAATACTTGCAAGATATTTTTCCCCCCAACCAATTTAAACTCTGTTAAATGTCCTCTCAGTGATTGTGGCTCATCCTTCCAAACCTCTGAGATAATTTATACTCTTGATTCTAGCTCCCAACCAAATAGCTCACACCTATTAGGTCATCTGTACATTTGATCAGCCTAATTCAAAGATTCTCCCCCTAGGACTTCCAGACCCTGGAAAGGGGTCCTAGAATTGCCCCCTCCCCATCACACCTCTACTTTTATTAATCTCTAACTGAAATTTAGCATTTCCTCCAAGTATGAATATGACCAAAACCCTCAGTAGTATTAGCAGGACCTGGGTCTTGTCACTAAGACACCACAGCTATTTTCATATCCCACTACCTTTGTAGAAATACCCCAGTGTCAAGTATCTTTTATGCTTATTACTATTTGGAGATGTTAGGAGTTACTACACCTACTGCTAGATCTTGTTATTAAATATATTTAAAAGAAACATGTAGGTTACTGTGTCATAAATTTTTTAAACATGTTAAACTCTTTCAATTGATCTCTGTAATCATACATATGAGATATACATATTTACGTGTGTAATTTTTTTTAAGTTTATTTATTTTGAGAGAGACAGAGACAGCATGAGTAGAGGAGGGGCAGAGATAAAGGGAGACAGAGAATCCCAAGCAGGCTATGCACTGTCAGTATGGAGCCTGATGCAGGGCTTGAACTCAGGAAACCATGAGGTCATGACATGAGCCAAAACCAAGACTTGGATGCTTAACAGAGACTGAGCCACCTAGGTGCTCCTGTGTAATGAGTTTTAAAATAATTCTCAGGAGGAATCAGTAGACCTCTGTAGACTGCCAAAGGGTTCCACGGATTAAGTTTAAGACCCCTGGCCTAATTCATCCCCCGCCCCCCCCAAGCCTCCTGGAGAGCTCCCTTTGGAGCTGACAAGGTTCATATATTCACGTAGGACCTGAGGTCCCAGAGGCAAGGGCCTGGCTTTTGGAGAAACAGAGCACTGTACTGGGCAAAATACACAGTAGGAAATGGAATGAGGAGAAGGAGAAAAAGGGAGAAGAAAGGAAATGACTTGGGATTGGACACAGGAAGCCCAAGAAACCCACTCACAGCTGTGGAAAACTCAACTTTTATTATTACCTGCCTAGTACAGGATATTAAAATTGCATTGAGCTAGATCCATATATTAGTGTAAAAATCTGTGTCTCTCCCCCCAAAAAATGTACAAACCCCAAGTGATTATAGAAAAACCAGTATGGCAGCTACAACAGAGATGTCCAACCCCAAGGCCACAGGCCCTTGCTCTTTCTTTCCCCCTAATCCCAGTATTTAATCCACAGAAACATACAGGCTTAGAGAAGTTCTAGCTATAACACAGCAGGTGGGAAGTGGGGATAGCTGGGGAGAGGGGACAGGGATCACGATCCCCAGGTCCAGTGTTTCAGAGGATGAAAGAGGGAGAAGCCAAAGCCAAGGATAATTCCAGGAGTTAGAACAGGGAACATGGGACTATCCTCCCTTTCTTGTCCTCCTCATCCCCAGATTATTAGCCAGTGGGGTCCAGTGTGCAACGGAAAGAGAAGAAGGCTGGGGGGGGGGGGCGCACAGCCTTCTCTCCAGGAACCAGTGTTGTCCAGTGGGGCCCAGGTGCTCCAATAGGCCTTATCCAGTGTCTGCCCTATATGTGCCCCCATCTTTCCCCCCAGGGATGACTAGAAGAGGTCAGAGAGGATCCCATCCACAGGGCCAGCTGGGTGGGTGGCAGAGGCTTCCCAGAGGGGAGCAGGAAGGGGAAATGAGAGTGTGTCTGAGGAAGGGAAGGCATCAGCTCCCTGGCAGGCCCAGCCCACCTATGGTCACACTGCCTCTCTCTCAGAGGTGAAGGGTGATGGGGACTGGGAATGGAGCGGGGAGGGGGTGATGTTAAATCCTCTTGTTTATTGCCTCTGGCTTCACCTGAATCCTCCCTGAGGAAGGGGCAGCTGGGTGTGTGAGTCACACTGTGTTGAGTGCATCTTCTGCCAGAAACCGATGTAGCTGGGAGAAGGGTGGTCGCTGCTCAGGCTCCCGGCTCCAGCACCGAAGCATCAGCTCATACAGGCCCAGTGGGCAGGCAGGGGGCCGAGACAGGTACACCTGCGTTATGGTGGGGTGAATGAAAGGCAGGGAACAAATGTTCTTTAGTCCCCAAGATGACAGGTTCTCCATCCCAAACCCACAACCCTGTCTTCCATCCTTCTGTTCTGACCTGCCGGCCCTGGTCCCGGAAGAACTCCCCTGCGTTCTCGATGACTTGCTCATCAGTGAGCTGTCCAAAGGGCTGGGCCCGGCAGAGCATCAGCACCTCCCACAGAGTCACCCCAAAGGCCCACACGTCACTTGCAGTCGTGAACTTCCCCTGGTGCATGGATAAAGCAACAAAGGCAGAGAAAGGCATCAGGACACATAGACCCTCCTCCCCTCCCCACAGGGAGCCCAGTGTCCACTTAGCACTTACCCCAGCCGGACTCCCTTTTGGCTGGCCCCCTCTCCCAACAAGCCTGCTCCTCCCTTCCGGCTCTGCCTTCTTTCTTGGGCTCTAGTCCTCTTTTTCACCTCTTTCCTTCTCTACCCACCCTCCCTCTCCACCCTGCCCCCCATTTTCTGGTCCTGACTCTCTCCCAACTCATGCCTTTCTATCTCTAGCCTCCTGTCTCCCCTTACCTCTCTTGCTCTCTGCCACCTTGACTCCAGCTCTTATACCTACTCTTGGCTCCTGGACCCTTTCCCATCATACCATTCCTCCCCACTTTCTCTGGGCCCTAGAGCCAGAAAGAACCTTGCAGAGCACTGGCCCAAACCCTCACTTTGTTGATGAGGAATCTGCAGTCCAGGGAAGTCAAGTGACTGACCAAGACCACAGAGCAGCCAGTACTCTCCTCCCCTGCTTTCCCCCTGCCCTGTCTTCCCTCACCTTCCCTCCCCTCCCCTCCCCTGCACGCCTCTCTCAGGGCCTCTCACCATAAGGATGCATTCCCAGGCCATCCACCGGATGGGCAGCACTGCTCGGCCCTGCACTCGGTAATAGTCCCCGGCGTAGAGGTTCCGGCTCATGCCAAAGTCAGCGATTTTAATGGTGAAATTTTCCCCAACCAGGCAGTTCCTTGTGGCCAGGTCCCGATGTACAAAGTTGAGAGTGGCCAGATAGCGCATGCCTGAGGCAATCTGAGCTGCCACGTGTAGTAGCATGGGGTAGCTGAGGAAGAGAGCCAATAACAGAAGGTCATTGGGGTAGCCCCAGACTCATCCCCACCTCACAGATTCCCAGGAGAGGAAGGGGAGCCTACTCCATGGGACCAAGTTACATCTATTCCTGGTGCAGAGATGGAATGTCCGTGTAGAGGCCAGGGGTAGATGCCCACTCAACATTTGTTTGGTTCATCTGACCCAAGAAAACTGTGCTTTATTGTCTGGACTCAGGCAGTGAGGGTGAGAGAGGGCAGGGGGAGATGCCTGACAGAGCTCAAGTCCCTTCACCACCCACAAGGCAGTAACTTCAGCCTTTTGCTCCTCAGTCCCCAGATGAACATGACCACATGTTCCTCATCCCAGCCCGCACCCCGCTGAACATCTAGCAGACTACCTATTCCATGCTCCCCTTTTTCCCTCTGGGTTGGAGCAAGGGGAGAGGAGACTGCCTTGGGGAGCTCTCAGGAAAGGGCCAGCCTGCGTTAAATCGGTACCTGATGGTGGGCCCCTGGGCAGCCTCCCCACCCCCAGGGGCCTCCTCAGTGGCCTTGTCCTCTAGCTGGTGGGCACTGAGGAACTGATTAAGGTCACCATTCTCCATGTAATCAGTAATCATGCAGAGGGGGTCGTCCTGCACACACACGCCCAGGAGCCGGATGATATTTGGGTCCTTTAGCCTTGACATGATCTTCACCTCCTTCAGGAAATCATTCCTAGAGAAATAGGTAGGTGGCAGGGACACTAAGGGGCTGATCTGCACCATCTCTCCTGCTCACATAGACCAGCACCCTAACCCCAGCAGACAAGCTAACTCTCTAGTGACACAGACCTGGCCTGAGATCGGCCTTAGGTGGAAACTTCCTTCACCAGACACTCCCCCTCTGCTGGTCTCTAGATCATTCCCCACTCTTCATGGCCTCCTTTCCCTATCTCCAGACATCATCTCTGGTCCTCACCTGGCATTCTTGGTGGCATCTGGTCGTAGGATCTTGACAGCTACCAGCAAAGGGTGTCCCTTGCACACATTAATGGGGAAATCAAGACTGACCAGATCTTGAGGATTCTCTACCTCACACAGGTGCACCTGGGGAAAGAAGCTTATTTGTCAGAAAGTCACATGGTTCACTGAGGTCCAGAGTCAGTTGAAATAACACAGTCACAAATGACAGGTTCCAACCAATGGGGATATATGGGCATGGCATCAGAGCCCCAGACAGTGGAGACACTACTGATAGCTGGGCAGGGATCTTCCTTACCTCCCCAAATTGGCCCTCACCAAGCTTCTCCTTGAAGCGGAGCCGAGACCGAGGGAAATCCACTCTGGGGGGCCCATCCCCAGCAGCCCCTGGGGGCAGCGCAGGCACAGCATAGGTGTTGCCCCCGGTGACGCCCTGCAGGGTAACTATGTCAGCCTCGGCATAATGGGGCACGCTGTTCTGGGGAGGTGGGGGCAGAAGTGGGGCACCAGGCTTCTCAGGCTCCATATAGTCCCCACTGCAGGCTGGAGAGTTGAGGAAAAAGAAGACAGGACAAGACATCAGGAGCAGCCCCTGAGACCCATGGCTCTCCACACTGCAGCCTCCCAGAGGCCCCCTGTCTCCATGTTGGGTGAAAGACTGGGACTACTCCCCATCTTCTTGGTAGTCTACCCACCAACCTCAAATCAGAGAAGACATTAGCATGAGAGTTAGCTGTTCCAGAGTTTAAGGCAATGGAAATGGTTGAACAAAGAATAACATAAAGTCTACTCTCTAGGGATCCCAAGACAGCCCAAGAGACCATGAGGTAACTCTTGGCTGGAAGGGGAATTCCTCCTAATCACCATTGGAAGAAGGACGGTGCCAGTCATCCAGTCACCCACTACTTTCCAAACCCTTGTCCCACTCACTGTCAGCCCCTCCTGTTCACAGCTGTTCTACCGACCCCACACCCCTTGCTTTCAGCCTTGACTCCTCCCTGCCGTGGTTACCCAAACCCTTCCTGACCCAAAACCCCAACCTCAAAGACAAGCAGAGACAGAGGCACACAGAAAGGGGGAGAGGAGAACAGTTTCTCACGGCCAGCACAAGGAATCTACAGACAGAGAAGAGGAAGCAGAGCTGTCCTCTCCTAGCCCTGGGGAAGGGGGAACAATGAGAAGGCAACACCAAGGAGAGGAGGAGCAGACAGGAAGGGCAGGGTGTGAGCCTTCACCTCTGGAACTGCAAAGAGAAAACACATGGGGGGAGAGGCCAAGCACCCAGGGTGAGAGGCCCTCCTCCTTGCAGCTCTAGAGAGAGAGGGGAAACAAAGGAGGAGTTACAAGAGAACCTGGGGTCAGCGTAGCAATCTTCTCTCTGGGTGTGGAGAGCAAAAAAGATGGGGTGGAAGAGGGAAAGGAGGACAGAGCTGAGAACCTTTGAGCTTTCTGCTCCTCTGCTCAAGGGAAAGGCCTTAAGAAGGAGCAAGCACAGCAGAGAGCTAAGGGCATAAGAGCTTCCTCCTTGGGAGCTCAGGAGAGCAGAAGAGGCCACAGCAGGGAGAGGAGGGGGTGCAAGATGTGAGGACTTTTCCCTGCCCCAGTAGTGGTATGGGGAACCTGAAGGAGCCCAGGGGCAGAGGGGCTTACCCTGGGTGTTGGTGGGTTTGGCCCAGGCGGGTGTGGGGGGGCCAGGGCCTCGAGGGGGACGGGCGTAAGTGGCCAGAAGGAGGCGGTAGGCTGGATTGGAGAGCAGCAACGCTGTCGGGAGAAGGAAGGGGGGGGAAAGACACGGGGAAGGGATGAGACTCAAGGCTAGACAGACAGGGAGACTTGAAATAGGGCAAGACCAGGGCGGATGGGAATGGATGTACTGAGAGACAGGGACAAGATTAAAACAAGGATCTGCGGGGTGCTGGATACCTAGATGAATAATGAATGAAGGAATGGATAGATCAATGGACAGATGCATGGATGACAAATGAATGGTTGAATGGACAGATGGATGGACAGATAAATGGATTTATATATATGAGTAGATGGATGAGCGGATGATAGATGAATGGATGGGTGGGAAGATGAACAAATAGATGGATGAATATATATATGAATAGATGAATAGGTAGACGATGGATGAATGGCTGGATGTTGGATAGATGGATAGATGGATGAATGGGTGAATGGATGTATCAACATGGCTACACAGAGGATGGATAGGTGGTTGAATGGATGTGTGAATATTTATGGATAGATGGATGGATGATAGACAAATGGTCAAATGGTGGACAGACAAAAGGATGGACAGATGGATGAATGGATGTATGAATTCAGATAAAAAGATGGATAATGGATGGACAGATGGATGGAATGAATGCAGTGAGTCTAGGAGAAAGGAGGGGGCCAAGAAGACACAAGAAGAGGGAACAACAGAGAAGAGAGATGTGTATGGGACACTGAGACAGGATGAGACCACTAGGGATTATGGGTAATACACGGAAAATTCTTGAGAGAGATTATACAGTAGGGACATGGAGTGATACGGAGTATGGTGACTAAGGGCAGAAATAAGAAAATGAGATGAATCTGGAGAAGATAGGAAAAAGGAACTGGAAGAGAGGAGAAGGGATACAATAAGAAAATACGCAGAGGATGGAGGCTACTAGAACAAAGCAGGTCTTACCAGAGCCGTTGGGGACACTGGGAGCAGAGTGGGGTGGATTCCCACGAGGCCGGGGCTCCTGGTAAGGGGGTGGTTCAAGAGGGCCTGGGCGGTTGTTGATGAGGATGGTGTCCCCAGGGACAGATAGATGAACTGTCAGCTCCTCTTCTAATACCCGGCGCTCAGCCTGGGAATGGGAAGGTTAACTGCGGCTGCTGCTTAATGTATGATTCCAGTTTGTTAAATGCCATGCCCACCTTCTCCCCTTCAGTTCTGACAACAGTCCCTCAGTTGTATCTACTATTAACTCTATTTCACAGGTAAAGAAACAGAGGTTCAAGAGCATATGAGTGAATCCCCTGATGTCCCATTCTGGGATTTCAACCCAAATCTGACCAGATAATTATGGAATCATCCAACCTTCATGCATATCACCACCACTGATTCTTGCCAGGAAGACATGGGCTGAGTATACCAGGCTTCTTCTTCTAGCTCCTCCCTGCCTCTCTAGCTCCACTCTCCACCTTTCCCATCCAGCTTCTGCCCCAAGAGATGGACCAGTGTGGACCATATCAACAGGCTTGGTTTGGGTTGGCCCAAGAGGAATTTGTCTGGCAGGCAGGAAGTGAGGTCAGGGTGATTACTCTCCCAGCCTCTCCCTGAGAGGTGTGCTTAGGCTAGCTGTGTCCCTGAAGCAAAGCCCACTGCCCCTCTCAAGCAGCCCTTTCCCCAGACTCACTCCTCCAGGTTCCAGCAACTGCCCTCCCTCTTCTCATTTTCCAGGCCCATGGATGGTAACAGCTCTGTGGAAATTGCACTACTTCTAATTTCCATACATCTGCCCACTCCTCTGTAACCTGTCTCTTTACTAAGCCCACCTCTAATTATTCTAATTAGACTACATTCTGTGGTCCCCAGAGGACCCAAACTAATCAGGCCTCACCCTGGCCTCACTCTCCACGCCCATACCCTGTCTGTCCTCTCCAGGCTATACTCCCCAACTCCTTCCACCCACACCCACCACCCTCCGTGTAGCTCAGGCTCTGCCCTCACTCTGCCCACCTTGCTGAGGAGTCTGCGCCAGTGCAGCCGCCACAGCATGAGGGCGATGATGAGCAGCAGCAGCAAGATAATGGCCACCAGGCAGCCAATGAGGATGGCAGTCGGGCTCCCCTCAGCCTTGGCCACAGGTTGCTGGCCCCTGGGCTCCAGCTCTGGCAGAGACAGAGAGTCAGAACCAGAGGAGGCTTCCTATCCAAGTTGGAGGAGGGAGCACAGAGGGATAGTAGCCCAAGACCCACTTGTTCAGGAGGAAGCCCCAGGGCTGCTCACCCAAGCTGCTAAAGTTTGTAGGAGGTGGGCCAGGTGGCCACCAGGGAGCTGGTGGGAAGGTGCCCCCCAAAGCTGGGGAGGAGTCATTCACAACATCTGCAAAGAAGGAAGAGAAGAAAGGAGGGAGTCAGATAGGGAAGAGGGACCAAAGGAAAGCTACTTGCATGAGACCTAGGGAATTCTACTTCTAGGAACAGGGCTGATACTCAGTATATGTACCAACCAATCAGAATGGGAGGGACCTGGTTGTTGCGGATGTCAACTTTTTAGATGCTGGATTGTGGGAGGGGCGGGACTCTCAGAGAGAGCCCCAGGTTGGGGAGTTGGGTATCAGGAAGCCTGGAGAGAAGGTTATTTCTTAGCCAGCACAGAGTACTTCAATATATTTATAGCCAGCACTGTCCTACTCGCTCAATATCACTCATGAGTGAAGAACTCATAAAGTAAAAGACAGAGATGGGGGGAAGGGGTAGGGATGTGTTCAAATTATTTGGAGTATCCCTGCTTGGGAAGTCTCATGACTTCCATGATAGATAAACATGGTGCCAGGAGTGGATATTTTGGTGTACTGTGGGTTGGCAATCCCAGAGGCTGAGGATTGGGCATAGACCAGGTGCTTACCAGAGATGAAGGAGATTTCGCTGAAGAGTAACCAAGGCCCAGCAAAGAGGAAGCGGCACTGCAGAAAGCGGCCCACACGGCCGCCCAGAGGCACTGACACAGCCCGGGCTCTGGGGTCCCCCAGGCTGCCCCCCAGGGCGTGGCGCACAGGCTCCCCCTCCCAGGCCATGGCAGGGCCCCGCTTGAAGCGACATTCCACCCCACCAGGCAGGCGGGCTCCCAGGGTGTGCATGTTGTTACAGTGGACCTGGGGGGAAGGGAGAAGGGACACAGGGTCAAAAGCCAGGAGAACCTGGGCGAGCACCCCCAGGGCAACCACCCTAGTCTCAGAACCTTGCTTAAGAGTTTCACGCACTTACCTGCATGGCCTGGAAAGCCCTCAGCCGGTCAAACTCAAACTCCATCTCCACATAGCCGCCTGGGAAGCTGTGGTTGCTCCATCCCACATAATCATAGCCTGGCCAGACCCGCAGCTCCTGGCTCTTCCTAAAGTCATCCAGCCCCACCACACCATCTGCCAGCTGACCCAGACCTCCATACAGCAATCTGGAGAGCAGGGGAGCCAAGGAAGAAGAGAGTGGGAGAGGAGAGTGCCACCCATCCAAGTGCTCTGCAACGCCTACCTCAGCCAGTCTGGGCCAGCCCCTACCTCCTGCCCCAACTTCCTTCCTGTGGTTCTCTCTCTCCCACCCCCAGGACTGTCATGGTACTTTGTAGCTAGAAGCTGCAGGAAAGCACCACTTCTAGGAGGCACCATTCAACCTACAGTGTGTGAATTTACTGTGACAGTTTCCAACAGATGTATATTAGCAAAGGGGTGCCTTTTTCTAATTCACACAAAGTGTCACATGAGCTAGAAGTCGCCTTGCTACCCTTCAATCCTGTTCCTGTGTCCTCAAGGCCCCACCTAACCCTTTCCTCTCCCTACTGCTTCCACCTCAGTCCCCAGACTCCTTAACCCATCCACTGCATCCTTCCTCCACCCCACAGGCTCATGTCCCACAGGGCCTGCCTCATTTACCCGCCAACAGCATGTGTGGTATGTCCATCATAGGTGGAGTCGTTGAGGTGCACTGCCTCAGATAAGTACATCGTCTGCCCCACAGGGGCTGTGTAAGACAGGAGTCCATCTGGGGCAGGGTAGGAGGAGGGATGTTAGAAGCAGGAAGCCTCTTACCACCTCCCCTGTGTCGCTCCCCCTCTTGTGTCCCTCCACAGGCCCACCAGCATGGAGGAAACAAAGTTAGCCAGGCCCCTCCTCACTCAGAGTGACAACAGGGGAAAGAAGATCCTGGATGCTCTTCTCCCCGGGCCTCACTCCCCAGACCCCAGGCCAGGAAACGAATTCTTGGGGGTCTGAATGACTCACCCTTCCAGAGGCAGCCATAGAGCTCTACCCGCAGACAGACGCTCATGACCCGGTCAGCCCGGGGGTAGAAGCGAACCAGCCGAGCCACCATGGGGGGTCCAAGATCCTTCAGTACCACTCCCCCAGGGTCCTCATTACCTAAAATCACCTGTCACCCAAGAAACAGGGTGGATGAGTGGGAAAGGCTATAGGTTGGATATAACTTCCCAGTCACCAGCTGTTCCCTGGCCCGGCACACAGTGGCCGCAGAGATTCATGAAGGGTGTTATTAAACATACAGGGATATGGGGTACAGCCAGGCATTTGTGAAATGAGGGGCTGCAGCAAAGATCTCTGACACATCTCTCAGCCTGACAGTCTGTCCTCTACCTCCAGTGTCAGCCTGGACTCTTTGCCTATCTCCATTTGTCTCTAAGCCACCCATCCAGCTGTGCATGGATTCTATCCAGTCCCTCACAGCTCTACACCCCTGCTTTGGCTTCCCCCCTCTCTCTTTACTCCATTCTCTCTGTTCACTCAGCAGGCACTGGTTGAGTACCTACTCTGTGCCAGCTATGCACGTTCTCAGTGGTAAACATCCATCCATCCCCTCTCCCCTTGCGGTATTGGGATTCCAGTAGGAAAAACAGCCATGAAGAACATGAGGCAGGGTGTGGGACTGGAGCAGGGAGAGGTGGGCTCGCTGCAGAGGTGATATTTAGAGGAGAACTAAGTGGAAGGAGAACCTGGAGATATGGGGGAGAAGCTTTCCAGGCACAGAGAACAGCATGCAAAATGTCCTGAGGCTGTGGGACGAATGCTTGCCTGTTCCAGGGACAGCAAGAAAAGCAGTGGGCCCAGGTAGAGCAAGAATAGGAAAGAGAAGTAAGGGATAGAGCCAGGGCAGGCTAAGCTTCTGCACCCAGGAAGGAGCTCAGCTTTTGTTCTGGCAGAGCGGAAAGCCAGTGGAGGGCTATGAGCCAAGTGCGCATCATCTGATTTCCATTTTCTCAGGTAGAATGTCTATAGCTTTTAGGTGGAAATATGATTTCAGGTTGTAAACAGACAGGAGCAGGCAGAACAGTTTGGAGACCAGTGTGTTCATCTAAGCTGGGGACAGCGTGAGCAGGGCCGAGGGTATAAGTGGAGGTGGTGAGAAGTGGCTGGATTCAGGAATTATGGAGGTAGAACAGACTGGCCTTGCTGGTGCTTTGGAACTAGTAGGTGAGAGACCAGAGGAGTGAGCAGTATCATCTTAGCTTATGGCCTGAGCAACTGGCCTGAACTGGGGGAGGAGCAAGTTTGGAGTGGGAATGGGATTCAAGTTCAGCTAGGGAAATTTATGGTAGGTTTGAGAACCCATTAGATATCCAAGTGGAAAGGCGTAGAAGGTGGTCAGGTTTGCAACACTAGATGGAGCTCAAGGGAGAGGCTTGGGCTAGAGAAGGTATAAAGTGGGAGAGTCGTCAGCAGACAGGTGGCATTTAAAGTATAGCTGGGGGAGAGAGGAGAGCCAACCGTCCCTGGGGCCTGCCTCTACCAGCCTCACCTCCTGACCCCAGCGGTCCCTCCAGTCCATCCAGCGGTGGCCATCTCGGGAATAACGCAGCCGGTAGCTGGGGGAGAACTCTTTGCCCAGGCCTCCAGCGTGCCGCCCCTGGGTGCCCACCAAAGCTACCAGGTGCAGCCTCCGCAGATCCACCTGCAGGTACTCCTCCTCCTTTGGAAAGACAGGCCCTGCAGGACACCATGCCCCATCCCCGTCGCTGCTCTCCAGCCTGGAGGGGGCAAGAGGTCACAAGGAACATCTGGTCTGTCTCTGTCTCTCATATTTACAGCTCCCCCAGGATTGGGGGTGGGAAAGTTCATTGGCATTTGCCCTCTCAGAAGCCTCTTGGCTTGGGCAGAGGAGTTGGAAGGGCAAGTAGAGGCCCCAGGAGCTCCCTCTGGAGCAGTCCCAGGGGTGCTTGGGTACCTGCTGTGGCGAGCAGCAGTGGAATCTGACCAGGAGCTGGAGGCAGAGATGTCCCCATCTGGGATGGTCCTGTCCTGCATGCCCAGAGCATAGCGGCACTTGGCTAGGTGAACACAGGCACAAGGAAGGTCAGGGTCCCTGAACTCTGTCTCCCAAAGCCCCATCCTCAGGGACCCAGCAACCAGTCTCCTCACCAGGGTCAAAATGTCCTTTCATGTCAGCATCTCCAGTTGCCCCCAAGAGCAGCGACAGCAGCAGTAGAGATGAGAGGGCCCCTGGCCCCATAGCTCCTGACTCCTCAGGCCTAAGGGGGTGGAGGCAGCATCTCTGCAGGGGACAAAACAAGAGGTAGGGTGAGTTAAAGGGCAATCAAGGAGACTGAGTCACAGCCAAAATACAGAATGGGCTGCTTTGGGAATAATAGGAGTAAAGTGACAAAGCAGTCATTGTTTAAGAGCACTAGCTATATTTTTAGAATGCTTCCCATGTACCAAACACTGGCCTAAAGTCTGATCTCCTCCCCACCTAGAAGACCAGAATTCTGAAAGAAGTGGAGGACCCCAGTGTTTTCCAATCTCACTGTCCTCTGTAGCCCCTCTAAGTCCAGTGTAATTTCTGGACCAGCAGATTAGGAGACAGGCAGAATCTCATCCCTACCCTAGATCTGCTGAATCAGAATCTGCATTTTGGAGAAAGAGGAATCCTCTTACACTGTTGGTGGGAAGGCACACTGGTGGAATTTAGGAAACAAAACAGATGAACATATGGGAAGGGGGAAAAAAAGGGAGGGAAGCAAACCATAAGAGACTTTAAAGATAGACAACAAACTGAGGGTTGATGGAGGCATGTGGGGGTTGGGGGATGGGCTGGATAGGTGATGGGCATTAAGGGAGAGCATTCTTTTTTTTTTTTCNTCTTAATGATGAGCACCAGGTGTTACATGTAAGTGATGAATCACTAAATTTTACTCCTGAAACCAATATTTCACTATGTGTTAACTAACTAGAATTTAAATAAAAATTTGGAGAAAAGAAGAAGAATCTGCATTTTAACATAATTTCCCAGTGATCTGTGCCCATTGAAGTTTGAGAATCCCTGCTTTTCTTCACCAGGGCCCAGGTAGCATACACAACCTAAAGCCATTCCCACTGGCATCTCCTTGTGAATCCAGGTATTTACCCTCCCCAGCCCCAGCAGCAGGAAAAACTGTTCTGATCTTTCCTCTTCCTGGAGGACTGCACTGAGTTCTCCAGGCCCTGGAATCCCAAGAGACCCCCAGTGCCACATCTGCCATCAGATCCAAAGCATCCCATTCCAGCTCTCCCTGCTCTATCTTCCCTTCCTAAGACCCAAACATCCTGTCCCCCCCAGGTCCCACTTTCTGAGGGTGGCTGCTTCTGAAGGAAAAGCCTAGAGCTGAGGAAAAGCCTGCGTTGCCTTGGAGATGAAGGCGGGTCTAAAGACAGGGAGGCCAGGTCACCCCAGGAGGTAGGAAGAGTGGGGGGACACTCCCCCATCCCTTTGTCCTCCTCCAGCTGCTCCCATAATGCTCTAGGGCAGGAATGTAAGAGGCAGCTGAGACCCTACAGCTCTGAAGCAGCAGCTGAGGGGGCTGACTGAATTGCGGGGGGCACCCAGGCATCAAAGAAGAGCTAGAGCCAGAGGCATCACACCTGGTCCCTTGGAGGTCCAGGAGCCACGTGCAGGGAAGCAGGCTACAGGGTCCCAGGCGGCTGGCCTGGAATTCCTGGGTGCCGCTCTCCACCCCCACCTCTCTTGGGAACAGCGGGGCCCTTGTTCCCGTGGGTAACCTTCATGCCTATCCCAGATGAGTCATCAGAGCCAGACGGAGCTAGAGGAGCCCCGGGCAAAGATACAAAGACACAAAGACAGGCAGAGGATAGGAGGCAGGGGGAGACAGGCCGAGAAACACAAAGCAAGAGGTAAATAGAGCAGGCTCAGAAGCACAGGGCACAGAGCCAAGCAGAGAAACACACAGATGTCTGGGGCAATCCAATCCCTCCAACACTCCAATCACCCCATTTCTCTCCACTGGGTCAGACTCATGAAGAACAGACCTAGAAGACTTAACCTAACTGCACCCCACCCCACCCCATTTCAACCAGTTACAAAGCCGGGACCTGGACTGCGGCAGGTCCTTCCCTCTCTTCTCTCACCCTCCACCCTCCACCACAGACAACACCCACACAGCTCTGTATACCCAGCCATCCACACACAGAGACTTCACACATGCCAACTTCCAGAGCTTACTGACAGAGCCCCGTGAACTCTGGGGCTAGATGTAGCATACACACCCTTACACACACACACCCCTCTGTGACAGACAACTCTCCACACACTTTCAGAGACACTCACATGTGACATCCACATAAATCTGTTACACACATGGACTCCCAGCAGGGGCAAACACAGATGCTCATACACACATCAACTCCATTCATACACTGGCCTTCCTGAAAGTCCAATCCCATCACTTAGATAATAGTCATGTTCAGGGGCACCTCGGTGGCTCAGTCAAACATCCAACTCTAGATTTTGGCTCAGGTCATTATCTCGCAGTTCATGAGTTCAAGCCCCACATCAGGCTCTGTGGTGACAGTGCAGAGCCTGCTTGGGATTCTCTCTCTCTGCCCCCTCCTGCTCCCTGTCTCTCTCTCCCTCTCTCTCTCTCTCTCAAAATAAATAAATAAAACTTCAAAAATATTTTGCAAAAAAAAAAAATAGCCATCCTCAGACACCTGTGAGCATGAAATGACAGACACCACATAGGCCTACCATTAGAGGACAATGTGTGAGACACACACACTCAGGCTCTCAGGCACAGGATCCCAAGAGCACTGGGGACTCACCCCTTAATACACACCATGACCAAGCCAGAGGAAAGTCAAGGTGGTGGGGAGCAGAAGGAAATGGCAGTAAGAAGGAGTCACTGCTCCATTTTCCCATACTCTCAGCTTTCACCTGGGTCCACTGTAGCACTGAACTCCAGATGCCTGCAGCAATAGGGATTCTCAGCACCAGACACTGGCTGGGGCTAGTAGTGGTGCTGGAAAGGAAAGTCCAGCCAGCAGGGGACCTGTGCGAGGAAGACAGGGTGAAGCTGGCCAGGAGGGGGTGCGAGAGGGTGCAGAAGGGAGTGGGGGATGGGACACTGAGGATGGTGCTCACTGGGCAGTGACACAGTCTCACGACAGAACCAACTGACCATCCTGAGGCTGTCACTGGCAGGTTAGGTTGTCAGAGCCTCTCTCTGCTGGGCGGGGGTCAGGCTGCCCAACTGGGAACTGACTGAGTGGAGGCGTAGCGATTAGCAGATGCCCACAGGGACTGGCCTAGTGGGAGGGCAGGCCCACTTCTCCAGAGAGCCGAGGAGATGATTCAGTGAGGCCACACACGAGCACCTGTCTTCCTGGGGGTCAGTTCCTTCACATTGAGCAAAAGGGGTCCTTCCTCAATGCTGGTACGCACTTTCGCGGAGGTCTGGAGGTTCCCCCCATTTTCAGAGAGTAAGCCAGAGGGCTGGGGAGGCAGGTAGCGTCACCAGGCAGAGCTGGACAACCAAGAACAGTCCGGGAGCGTCGCGCCTCTGCCGCCAGGCCGTCACCCGGCCGCCGCGCCTCTCCCGGAGCCCCAGGCCTCCGCCTCCGCCCCTCCGCCCCGCAGGGGTCCTCCGGCCGCTCCCCCTACCTCTCATCGCTCTTCCTAGCAGACCCCTGCGTTCGACCCCGGAGCGGGGCCTCCTCGGCGGCTGGGCGAGGGGCGGGGGAGGCGCAGGGAGCCAGGAGCCGGGAGCGGGAGGCGCCGGCT
>NW_027528614.1:68955-146347 GCF_008692635.1 Crocuta crocuta
GGGGCCGCCCTCCCGGCAGCGCGCTCCCCAGCGCCCGCCACGCCCACCCCGCATTCCCCTGCGCGCCCCTGCCTCCCCCAGGTAACCGCCCGGCTGTCCCCTCAACACGGCGTGCCCAGCCCCCTCTGCCTACCCGCGCTGCCCAACCCCCAGGGTCCCCACTAATGGAAACAGCCGAAGCTGAGGCCCCGCTTGGGGCCTCCCACATATCCAGGCCCCAGGAGGGGATGGCCCCCTCCCTACTCCCCCTTTCTGGGCTCAGTTCCTGGAGAGGGAGGTGAAGGGGGCAGCCCCAGGGCACAGGGAAGGAGCAGGTTCCCACAGGCCGGGTGCCCAACCCAGCAGCAGGAGTTTGGATGCAGGAAGGGGGCAGGCTCACCTGTCTAACCAGGCCCCCCAGACCCACATTTTTCACACCACCAACTTTTGCTTCTCTCTAGCCCCCTCCTGCCTCCTGTCCTCTACACCCCAACCCAGATTTTCCCAGAGCCTGATGGCTCCCCACTGTCTCCTAGCCCAATTCTCTCTCTACTTCCACTCCTCTCCCCCTCCCCCAGTCCTCTCAAGGATCCTGGGGCCCAGACTCCCAGACACTAGTCCTCTTGGGCTCCCTGCTCAAAGCCCAGGAGTCCTCAGGGCAAGCCTCCCTCAGGCCCAGCCAGCTCTGGCCCTGGCGTGGTCGAGGCTATGACCACCGGCAGGGATAGGCCTGGACAAGTTGAGGGGGTTGAGGGAGACAGAGGCAAATTGAAAATCGGACACCGCCCAGAAGGTCCAGGACCAGGAGTCCCAGGGAAGATGAGTGCAAGGAGGCGGGGTGAGGTGGGCCAAACAGAGAGCTGTGGTAGGAGGCCTCGGGACACCTCTCCACACCTGCCAGCCACCTATCAATGTCACTGGCTCAGAGAGATCTCTAAGTCCATTGCAGATCTCCGCCCCCACTCACCTCACAGCAGATATCAGCTCGCACCCTACGTGCAGTCCCAGACAACAGTCCCAAGAAAGAAACACGACGTCCTAATCAGACAAGTACACAAAAGTACTACCAGGAAGAAGTTGGCCCTCTGGAGAGGCCAAGGCACATATGGGCAAGAGCTCCAAACCCCCAGAGACACACCAATCCAAGGACGCCCGACTGCTAAGGGACTCACTAATAGATCCATGGTCACTCAGAGAATTGCCTCTTTCCCCCGTCCCCTCCGACCAAACCCACAGGGGTCCCCAAGAGCACATACCCCTCAGGAGACAGCGGCCGGAGTATCTGGGCCCCGGGGAGGCTGGACCCGGGGGTGGAGCCGGGCCAGGGGCGGGGCCAAGGTTTCCCCAGTAACCTCACCTGGGCCGACTCTCGGCTCCTCCTTCCAGGGACTGTGCCGGGAGGAAGCCCGGAGCTGGCAGTCGGGGCTGGGCCGCAGCCAGACGCCTCAAGGAAAGAGGAGCGGCAGCCCCTCACACCCCGCTGGGACATTCCACACCCCAGACCTAGCTCCCAGCCAGGTGACGTGGCGGGGCCAGACCGAGGGGTCTTCTGGGGAAAATAGAGGAAACCATAGAATCCTGAAACTCTTGCCCCCCTGGTCTCCCCCAAGAGAAATTCCTAGTCAATGATGCCCACCTCGGCCCAGCCCAAACTGGAGGAGTGGGAGGGATGCAGAGCTGGGGCCCAACGGAGTCAAGTGACAGTGGAAAGGGGGCTGGAGCCGGCTGGAATGTGGGGCTCTGAGCCGAGATTCCCAGGGGCCAGAGAGGGAAATCCCAGGCATCTAGGGGCCCCCAGAGTAGTGCCAAAGACTGAGGGTCCACACAGCCTTCCATGGCCCTGGAGCCCGTCCCACATCTGCTGCATCACTCCCAGCCTCAGAGGACACCTTGTCTTCCTGAGCCCCCAAAGGACCCCTCCCACATCCATGCCCTCCTATCCAGATTTCCCTCCCCTCTAAACCAAAGGCCTCCTGCTGCCCAGGAAGGAGAGGAGGGGAAACAGCTCAAAAAACGTGAGGAGAGGCACGTAGGAGAGAGCAGCAGCTTCAGGCCACTGCAAGGGAAGCTAGGCAGGACCAGTGAGAGGGAGGTGGACCAGAAGGGCCCACACACATTAGCTGCATTCCCCTTCCCAGGAGATGCAGCTGCCTCTGGAGCTAGTAGGCCTGGTAGGCAGCTGGGAAGAATGAGAACTGATGGCCGCAGGGGGTGCAAGTTTGCAACCACGAGTCAGGCCTTGAAACCCCCAAGTAGAAATGGGAAACTGAGGCCCAGAAGTGGAAGGGGTGGGGAGAGATGACATAGTATGGGGTTCTCCCTATACAAACGGGGAGTTCAGCTATGGATGGCCTGGCAGGTGGGGAAAGATGGAAAGGTAGGGATGGAACTCAGAGGACCAAGGGAACCAGGAATCAGAGAGGAAGGGGGGGGAGGGGAAGAAGGCACACACAGCATGAGGGGATAAGTTTGCTGGAAAGAGCAACAAACTGGAATGGAGCCAAGGGAGTAGCTGGGGGCACTCAGAAAGGAGGGCAGGAAAGTGTGGAGCCCTAAAAGGTGAGTAGACAGACCAAGGGGACAGGAGAAAAAAGGGGGGGTTGGAGTGAAACCAAGAGATGGGGGGAGAGGAAGGAGACTAAAGACTAAGGTTTAAAATGAAGGGACAGAGGGAGATGACAAGTGTAAGCTAGGAAAGGAAGGGGCAACAGAGGGACAGATCAGGGGAGACAGATGCCTAATGGCTAAGTCAAACCTGTTTCTGGGTGACAGGACAGAGGCCCTAGACCTCCCCCTGGGGACATCCTAGCCCCTCAGCCCATTTGTGGCACCATGGCCCCCAACTGTCCTCCCCAGCCTTCCCCTCCTCATGTAGGGGCCAGGCTGCCTTCCTCCCACATCAACAGAGAGACAGATCCCTCCCCTCCCGGTAAGGGGTGGCCCCAGCTGCAGTCCTCATTGTTGCCCTCCCACTTTAGCTCTAGCTTCTGCCCTCTCACCTCCAGCGCAGGGTGCTCCTGAGCCCCAATCCCCCCGTCTTAGGCCTTTGGGGTTCCAGGTCTGGGGCTGCCAAGGCTGCCTGGCTTTGTCCGCCTATCCGGGGGCTGGGAGCAGCTGCCCTAGCCAGCTGCGGCCGGCTTCGACGTGACCATGGCAACCCAGCCCCACTCCCCTCCCCCCTCCCCCCATCCCAGCGACTGCCCTGGTCCCGCTGAGAGGGAGGGAGCAGCCAGGCCAAAAGAGAGGAGGGGAGGGGGCAAAGGGCTTCAAAACTGAACTAAAGGGAGACCACAGACAAAGGGACCCCAGACAAAGGAAGTTGAGAGAGACAGCACAGGGGGAAAGCAGCATTGGCTAGCTGTGGCTGAGGGCTTACTTAGGCAGAGGTTGTCTGGTCCTGCCAAGGGGGGAGAATCCAGGCAAGGGAAGAGATTAGCATTGACTGGCTGGGGCCTTTGGAGGCCTCCTTCTGGGTCCCTAACAATTCACATCCTTCTCTTAGGATTTTGCAAAAGACACCCTTAGTTTTCAAGAACAGCCCCAACTTCAAACATATGCTGACCTGCCACTTCTGAAATCAAATGTCCTTGTCAGACAGTGTACACCAATTCTTAGTTTGGAAAATATGATCCTCAAAGCCGAAGGTGACAGATTAGGCTTGGAGGGGGTGGGGTAGGGAGAGAGGTAGTGACCACGCCTCTCACAGCCTGAGAGTAGGCAGAGTACTAAAAGGAGAGGGGAAAAAGCAAGGCTTGGCCTCTCAGAGGCGAGGCTTGACATTACCATTTACTATCTAGCTTCTTGTAATGAGTACTACTACATCCCAGTTCTCTCACCAGTAAGATGGACATGATAACACCTGCCCATGGAGTCTGTAGGGATGATAATATGAGACGGCATCTGTAAAGCACAAACACCTTTCATGGAAGCAACCAACCAAACTCCACTGATGTGATCTCCCTCTCTGGCTCCCTCATGTGTCACTTGGGTCTCTGAGTTCCACCTCCCAGTTGATTCCATAGTTATTGTTTGTGGGCTGAAAGTAAGCACTATGAGAGGTACATTGAGAAACCCAACCCACTCCATGTTCTTTGGGCATTTACAGTCTAGAGGCTGAGCCAGGCATGTATATGCATATATGTATGTGTATGTGTATGTATAAAATCACAAAAGACAGTATGACCCTTGCTATAATTGGAGCTGGAAGGGGCTGGGGAAACCCAGGGGAGGAGCAGACCAGGTCCTCCTCAGTCAAAATCAAAGAAGACTTCATGGAAGAGTTGGAGCTTGAATTGGACCTTAAGTCCAGACAGAGATTTGCAGAGATGAGGCAGGGCTGCTCCTGGCTGAAGAAGCTGAGGGAACAATTGCAGGGATACATGCTTATGTGGAAATGTATTTGTGACTGGAAGACAGGGTCTGTCCAGGTGAGTAAACCCAGAAAGGCAGAGTGAAGTGAGGTAATCTCATTAGCAGTTTGGCTTATTCTGAAGGTGAGGAGGAAGGGCCTTGGGGTATTGAGCTGGGAAATGGCTTGATTAGATTTTAAAGGTGGTTTCTGGCAACAGTGTGCTGGTAGCATCTGGCAGAGCAACAGCTGAGGGGTAGGGAGGAGCTGATTCCAACTTTATTCCGTCCACATCTAGCCAGTGTTTCACCTCCTGCCCTCAGCCTGGAATGCCAGGAGGAAATGCTGAGATCTTACAGGAGAGCAGTGTATATGCTAGATATTTTTCTGGTATTTTCACATCAGTTGGTTGTCTCCTTGGAGCCTTTGAGGTGTGAGGCACAGGGTTCCTCATGAAAGGGGAACCAGACCTGGAGAGGTTGTAACTTGTCTCAGATCTTGAGGTGAGTTCCTGCTTCCCACCCAGGACCTCTCCTAGATTCCTCCGCCTCTCTCTTCCTTCTTCAAAAGGAGGAGGGATCTAGAAGGGAGATCCAGAACAGCCTCTGTGGGGATAGAGAGACACCTGAGCTACTTGAGTCTTGCTCCCCACATGAAAACTCCAAACTCCACCTTTCATCGGATTCTTTTGTAAGGCTTATGGTTCCTGCAATGAACAGGATGGCCACAGGGAGGCGCTTGCTTCACAGGTGACCAATATTACTGGCTGGACAAAGAAGTGAAAGCCTTCGGGGAAAGAGATTCCAGGCTGGGCCTGGAAGGACAGATAGGTAAGGAGAAATGAGAAAGGCTGAGTGGAAGCTGACAAGATTGCTGCAGGTCTCATTAGGGTGAAATTTCCTGAGAGTCATGTATCAGAAATACTGTTATTTATAGACTGTTATTTATATTCAGAATCTCAGAATCTTCAGTTTCTCTTTTCTGTTGCCTGTCCTTTGCCAAAAGCCTGTGGCATTCTCAGCAGCCTTGGCCTCTTCCTGAAAACACTGCTGATTACTGAACCTTGTTAGGGCCAGGCTTTGCCCTCAGCACTTTCCTGAGTCACCTTATTTGGTCCTCACCACAGCTCTATGATGTGGCATTTTGATATATGCCCACCTTTACAGGGGCAGAAACAAAAGAGAAGTCAGCTTGCTCACAGACATACAAAGCAACTGGCAGATCTAGAATTCAAACCCTCATCCTTTTGACTCCAAAGCCAAAGTTAGACTGGAGGGTCTTAGCCATCATTATTTTCCCAAATCAAGGATCTATAAAAGGCCTTTTCCCTTCCTTCTAGTCCTCAAAAAGACTCTGACTTCCTTCATTGCCCAAGGATACTGGTGGCTCAAATCATTGTTTGTGTACGAAGAATATACAGAGATCCAACAATGGCAAAAGATTTGCGCAAGGTCATAGTGGAAGTCAACGTCAGTACTAGGATAGTATTTTTCAAACTGAGGTCCCTGGACTCTTGAGAACCCATGATGCTCTGTGAAAATGATTAAATTCCATGTTTTTGTGTCATTGGTGATTTTTAAAAAGTGTTATAAGCATTTTCTGGATCATATGTAACAGATCTCAGCCCTATATTTGAGTGTCTGTGTTTGTTCATGTTTGTGTTTAGCTTCTTATGATCAAGTTAGCACTTCTGTAATTGTCTGGGTTACATTTGTACCAAGT
This sequence comes from Crocuta crocuta, assembly GCF_008692635.1. Taxonomy (NCBI): domain Eukaryota; kingdom Metazoa; phylum Chordata; class Mammalia; order Carnivora; family Hyaenidae; genus Crocuta; species Crocuta crocuta. The sequence continues at coordinate 75,005 of NW_027528614.1, forward strand.
GAAGTCCAGAGGACATGTACTGACAAAGATTGCTTAGCAGTTTCAATAGACACAAGTATGGGGAGAACTGAGTCATCATTGGGCACACAGCGGAATATTGTGTCAATTTCAAAAGAACCTGCATTAGGCAGTATGTGTTAATGTTGCCAGCATCAACTTCATTTCTGAAAAACAGCTACTCATCACATCAAATTAGTTGCTTTAATTTGCCTTTTTACTTTTAGGTGGATTTATTTCTTTTTTTTTAATTTTTAAAAATGTTTTATTTATTTCTGAGAAAGAGAGAGAGAGAAAGAGACAGCGTGAGCAGGGGAGGGTCAGAGAGAGAGGGAGACGCAGAATCTGAAACAGGCTCCAGGCTCTGAGCTGGCTGTCAGCACAGAGCCCGAGGAGAGGCTCAAACCCAGGAACCGCAAGGTCATGACCTGAGCAGAAGTCGGACGCTTAACCAACTGAGCCACCCAGGCGCCCCTATGTGGATTTATTTCCACTTTGTTTTGTTTCTACAGCTTTATAACTCTTCAAGTATTTTTCTTAAATTTTTAATGTTTACTTATTTATTTCTTTATTTATGTTTTATTTATTTTTGAGAGAGAGATAGAGACAGTATGAGCAGGGGAGCGTCAGAGAGAGAGGGAGTTACAGAACCCAAAGACAGGCTCCAGTCTCTGAGCTAGCTGTCAGCACAGAGCCCCACACGGGTCTCGAACCCATGATCTGTGAGATCATGACCTGAGCTGAAGTCGGACGCTTAACCGACTGAGCCACCCAGGCGCCCCTTTTGAGAGCTAGAGAGACAGAGCACAAGCAAGGAGGGGCAGAGGGAGAGGGAGACACAGAATCTGAAACAAGTTGTAGGCTGTGAGCTGTCAACACAGGGCCCAATATGGGGCTTGAACTCACAAACTGTGAGATCATGACCTGAGCCAAAGTTGGACGCTTAAACAATTGAGCCTAACTGCTCAAGTTTTGAAGCATAAGGAATTCATAATTAGCTGGGTTTGCATGTATGCTTTGCACACATTTAAATTATAAAAATAATTTAAGTCAAATCCATGAGGATTGTATTTCTTCCAAAAGGGTCTATACATTACTCAAGTTTTAAGGCAGGGCTAAATGAAACCTGGGTCTTCAGAAGCCTCCAAAGGAAACCTGTAGTGATGGAATTCCTGTTAAGGATCAGAAATTTCCTCATCTTCAAGATCCAATGCAAGGAAATTAGAACCTGGGGCCTCTGGGCTATGAAATGGGAGTTGGTCACAGAGTAAGGAAGTCGTAGTTCAGGCACCTGGGGGAAACTCAAAAGAGAATTTACATGACAGGACCAGGAAATGAGGAGGTGAGAATGTGTAGAATTTTCCCCAAATATGTGTACACAGATTTTTTTAAGGAGATGGCAGTGTCTATGAAAATATTAAAGGTGCATAATTTTCCCCAGCAATTCGACCTCAAGGAATTTATCCTACTTGGATATATTTGTACAGATGTGCAAGATGTGTACAAGGTTTCCATTACCTTGTTTGAAATGGAAGGAAGGAAGGAAGGAAGGAAGGAAGGAAGGAAGGAAAAGCAGAAGAAAGGAAAAGAAGACAGTGAAATGTTCATTAATCATGGTGAAGAGCCATGAAAATGATGGNAAGAAAGGAAGAAAGGAAGGAAGGAAGGAAGGAAGGAAGGAAGGAAGGAAGGAAAAGCAGAAGAAAGGAAAAGAAGACAGTGAAATGTTCATTAATCATGGTGAAGAGCCATGAAAATGATGGTGTTTTCATGAAGGTTGAGGTTTTCCCAGTAACATGCCCTGAGACAAGGACTTGCATAGAAGTCATTTCCTTGGGAGTAGAGCCTAGGAAGCACAAGTGAAAGGCTGGGAGGAGTGAGACAGGGAAGGAAAAAGAGCCAATGGTGTGTATGTTAATTTGTGGACTACAGTTGGGGGACAGTGAGACTTAAAACTTTTGGGAGCCCTCTAAGGAACTGTAGAGAGTCCTCCTCAGATTTGTCCCCTTAAGAGATAAAGAAGTTATTTTCCACCATCTTAGTCAGTTTGGACCATCATAACAAAATACCACACACTGGATGACTTAAACAACAAGCAATTCTTTCTCGCAGTTCTGGAGGCTGGGAAATCCAAAATCTAGGTCTTGACAGATTTGGTGTCTGGTGAGAGGCCTCTTGAAGGTTTGCACAGGGCTGCCTTCTGACTTTGTCCCCACATTGCAGACACAGACCACAGAGTTCTGGTCTCTTCCTCATAAGGACACTAATCCTATCATGGGGGCTCCACCCTCCTGACCTCATCTAAACCTAATTACCTCCCGAAGACCCACTTCCAAATACTGTCACATGGCAGATTAGGGCTTTAACATATGATTTTTTGGTGGAGGAGACAGAAACATCAGTCCATAGCACCCAACAAATCCTATTCACTGGTGGGGTGGTTGCCCTTGGAGGTATTAATTCCTTGGCACTTCTAGTCTTCCTTCAGTGGCTAAGTGAGTTCTCACAGCACTAGAGAAAGCCACCAAGCAGAGAAGCAGAGAGACTGGGGCATTTGAGTAGTGTATATATAAATACACATATATGCGCCAAACTCCACACCTGAAAAACAAACAACCCAGTGAAGAAATGGGGAGAAGATATGAACAGACACTTCTCCAAAGAGGACATCCAGATGGCCAACAGACACATGAAATGATGCTCAGCATCCCTCCTCATCAGGGAAATACAAATCAAAACCACACTGAGATATCACCTCACACCAGTCAGAGTGGCTAAAATGAGCAAATCAGAGAACTCTAGATGCTGGCGAGGATGTGGAGAAATGGACACCCTCCTACACTGTTGGTGGGAATGTAAACTGGTACAGCCCCTCTAGAAAGCAGTGTGAAGGTTCCTCAAAAAGTTAACAATAGAACTCCCCTATGACCCAGCAATAGCACTGCTAGGAATTCACCCAAGGGATATAGGAGAGCTGATGCATAAGAGCACATGTACCCAATGTTCATAGCAGCACTCCCAACAATAGCCAAAACATGGAAAGAGCCTAAGTGTCCATCAACGGATGAATGGATCAAGAAGATGTGTTTATCTATACGATGGAATACTACATGGCAATGAGAAACAATGAAATCTGACCATGTGTAGCAACATGGATGGACCTTGAGGGTGTTATGCTGAGTGAAATAAGTCAGGCAAAGAAGGACAAATACCATATGTTTGCATGTATAGGAGGATTAGGAGGAACTTAACAGAGGACCATGGAGGAGAAGAAGGGGGGAAATAGTGGGGGAGAGGGAGAGAGGCAAACCATGAATGACTCTTGAATGCTGAGAACAAACTGAGGACTGATGGGTGTGGGGGGAGGGGGGTGATGGGGATGGAGGAGGGCACTTGTGGGGATGAGCACTGGGTGTTATATGGAAACCAACTTGACAATAAACTGTAAAATAAATAAATAAATAAAAATAAAAATAAAACAGACATAAATAAAATTTAAATAACTTTTCAAAAAGACTGGTGATAAATCAACCAATTACAATATATGGATCTTATTTGGATCCTCATTTTCCAAGAAACTGTATATGTCTGTGTAAAGCAATCACCATAATCAAAGAAAATTAATCTTTTAACCCTGATTTGCTATTTAATGATATCATGAAGGAATCAATGTTGATATTTTGAGGTGTGATAGTGATATTGTGGTTACATTTTTTAAAAAGAGAGCTGTTACTCCTGGAAATCATAGTAATATATTAATGAGAGAAATGATATAATGTTTGAGGCTGCCTTGAAACAATGGGGTAGATGGAGCAGGCAGTGGATGAACCAAGATTGGTCATACTTTATATGCCACAGTCAAGCAGTGTATACAGTCTATACACTGTCTACTATACACAGTCTACTATAGCATTGACTCTACTCTTTTTTTTTAATCTCCTTTTAAATGTTTGAGACTTTCTATAATGAAAAGTATTTTTTAATTTAAAATTTTAAGTGTTTTACAAACTTATATTTGTGCCTCAAAATAATGGGTTCTGATGGGATGCTTGAATTTTTCCATCAGACAGATTAATAAAAGAAGGTTTATAATTTTTTTCATAAAATGATTTTGATAAGATAAGATGGGGAAGTTCTTATGTGTTCCACATGTGGAAGCACTGCCCCCATAGAGATTAGAGCAATGAGGAGCAGTGAGAATACTGGGGTCGCTTCCCTGGCTCTGCCCCAGTGGGGGAGGGAGGCTGCAAAGACTTCACAGAGGAGGTCACACCCAAGCTGGACAGAAAAGATGACTGGAGTTTACAGGCCAAAAAGTACAGAGGAAGCACTTCAGACAGAGGGCACTACTACATGCAAGAGGCTGGAGGTGTGAGAGAGACCACTGCAGGCATTAAGTAGAAGGAAAGAGGTGAATTGTGAAAGATTATATTACGCACATTTATCATTCAGAATGTTTGTGGCTGCAAGTGCAAAGTTTTCGGGTTTAAAAGGTTTCCAGACAAAAGGTTCTGGGTTAATTTGGTGGCTGGATGATGTCATCAAGGACCTAGCTTCTTTCCAGCTCGCTCTTCCCCAATCCTTGGTGTGTTGGAATTCATTCTCATAGACTGTGATTGACTGCTGCTGCAGCAGCAGATACCACATCTTCAACAACCATGTTCAGAGACAGAAAGGTTTTCCCAGAAGTGCCCCAGCCAACTTTCCCTCACTTCTAACTGGGCCCAGAGCCCTACTACTAAATCAGTCATGGCAAGAGGGGTAGAAGAGGCAATAGACCAATCGTAGTAATATCCCTTTGAGCTGTGAAGGGACCTCCATCTCTGATGACAGGACAGGATTGAAACAATAGATAAAATTTGTAAAAGCTTTGCCATCAAGGAAGTAGGGATGACTGTTGTGTAAGGGCCAAAAGTGTCCTCTGCAAAAAGCTTTCATGAGATTATATGGGCTTTCTTAATGGGACTCACCTGCCATGCCAAGAGATTTGGATCTAATCCAATAGGTTCTGGAAACACTTTTTTAAATTGAGCTTGCGTATGATCAGATTTGCATAATGTTATAAAGAATGATATGAAGTGGGGCGCCTAGGTGGCATCTAACTTCAGCTAAGCATATGACTTCAGCTCAGGTCATGATCTTATCACTCATGATAAGTGCAAGCTCTGCATCAGGCTCTCTGCTGTGAGCACAAAGCCAGCTTCAGTTCTTGTCTCCCTCTCTCTGCCCCTCCCAAGCTTGTGTTTTCTCTCCATCTCCAAAATAAATAAAAACGTCAAAAAAAAAAAAAAAAAGAATAATATGAAGGGAAGTATCATTAGAGGCAGGGGTGCCAGTAATACAGCTATTTTTTATGTGCTTCTAATTCTAAATCATTTTTGTATCAGGAAACCAAAGCCAGCAGGTGGATAGATCATCTATCATGAGTGCTGGGTTGCAGGCACCAAAAACTGCTTGGAGATCTTCCCAATGAACTTCATAGCTCTTAATGCTTGGGTAAAACTAACCTATGTACAAAGGGCAGACTTAGTGCCTGACTAGGATCCACCGTAGTGGGGGTTGAGGGGGTCAGTGGCCAGGGTTGATAATGCTTTAATCAAAGATAGCTGACACAAGTGCTAAATTCTGCTGCTAAGCTCCCAGAACAGACCACCATGTCCCACCAAGGCACCAAATGTGACAACCTGGGGCACCTCGGTGGTTCAGCCAGTTGAGTGTCCCACTGTTGATTTCGGCTCAGGTCCTGTTTCCAGGGTCATGGGATTGAGCCCTGTGTTGGGCTCTGCACTGAGTGTGGAACCTACATGAGATTCTCTCTCTCTCCCTCTGCCCCTCTCCCTTCTCTGAAATTAAAAACAAGAACAAAAACAAAATGCAAACAAATGAAAAAAGTGACAACCTGAGACTTCTAATTGCCTAATTTTAGGCATTATGCCATAAACTATACTCCTATCTATGATACATTCACCTGAGGAGAGTGCCCATCTATGATGCATTCATGTCATGCATCACTCAAGAACTTCATAATGACCAGGGGACACCCTGATCCAAGGGCGATAATGATACAAAGTGGCACACCTCCTTCTCTGTACTGCCAGTCCCTCCATTCATTATAGAAATAGTCTGCCACCACTGTACAACCACATGATCATCAGCTGAAGCTTGAAGTTTACATCATGTCTTTGGAAAATAGTGTCCAAACTTCTCCACAGGAAGAGTTGCCTGTCCATTTGCCACTGGCCACAGCAGGAGCCACATTCAATGTATCTACCACTGCCTGCAGGCATTCCTCCAGTCTTGATGAGGTGCCCACCTGGATTGAGGCACAGTCTATGTGCTCCGCGAAAACCCTGTATGGAGCACTGAGGGGTTGGAAGTACAAGGTGAAGGAAATTTCTCTGCAGAGATTTATCCTCCCTTTAATGAGATGGGCCTTTTAAGTCATTGAACCTACTTTATAACATCATTTACAGAACACTCTACTCATAGAATGAAATTATTCAAATTATGAAAGAATTTCTCACTTGAGGAAATAATCACATGAACCCATCAGGTAGTATCTTGTCTTAATGTTACTATAGGGCGTGTTTCCTGATCAACAGACACTTAACAAAAGGAGGGACTAAAAGTTTCTGTATTCCAAGCCACTGAACCAGAAAGTAAGAAAATTTAAAAAGTGTCTACAGTCATGCCACCCTGAACACTCCCCATCTCTTCTGGCCTCAGAGGCTAAGCAGGGTTGAGACTGGTTAGTACTTAGATGGGAGAAAATAAAAAAAGAAATCTGATATTTTAATGGTGTAAAAAAAAATATATATATATATATATATATATCAGGATTTTCTTGGACAGGAAGCTAAAATTCCACACTGGCTTTCCACCCTGGATGACCATCAGACTGAGTTCAGTTTCTGTGGGCTACATGGAGACAGAAGTGCCACAGGGAGCCCCGGGACAGGATGAGAAGCAGGCAAGGGGTGTCAGTCTTACTGTTTGTTCACTGGATATTTTCTATGAGATCCTTTCATCTCTATAGAAAGTGAGGTAAGAACACATCTCCTTCATGTGCCATTGGGTAGTTGGGGAGACTTTTCATTCTCATGGAAATCCCCAAGGAAGGGGTTTTCAAGGCCAAAATCCAAACAGTATAGAGTCTTGGAGGGATGCACCAGGTGCTCCCAACCATGAGCCTGCTGCCCAGACTTTGGTTTATCTCTGTGTGGGGTTCCTTAGGCCAATGAAGGATGTGCCTTGAAGACTTCCCTCAGTTCCTCCTGTGCCTCTTTCTTCAACCTTCCACTTTCCACGCTGCAAGCCTTCCTTTCATCTTCTCTCAAAATTTCCTACCTCCCCATATCTACACTGGCCTGCCTCCCTCTTCTGCCAGGGTTAGCAAATGCTTGGCTTCCTCTTACAGTGTTGAATTTATCACAGCCACCAGGCCATTCCTTTCACTACCCAGTTTTGCTTCAGGAAATGGAGAGTTTAGGAACCATGGTGTGGAATGGCAGAGAGAAAGCTCTTGGGAAAATATAGTTCATGTTTTTCTTTGATTGTCACTAAGTGTGGGGAAAAAATCAGATGATTTTAGCACAGCAAGGATTTATCTCCTGCATGAGGTCCCAGTAGATCAGTGCAGCCATGGGATAAGGAAGAGTAGTCCCCCACATGGTAAGGCAGACTGTCAGCATCTATTTGCCTGAGGGTTGACAGGCTTCATGCACAAAACTCACCCAAGCAGAAGCAGCAGCCATCCACAAAGAACTGGACCCAATAACAAAGTCTTGAACGTAACATTTTAAGTGACTTCTGTTGTTGTTGTGTGTTTTGTTTTGTTTCGTTTCGTTTTGGTCTTGCAACAGGCTGTAAACTCCATGGGTACAAGACCACATGTATCTTGTTTACCACATGGCTAGCATGGAAAAGGAATTCAGGAAGTATTTGCTGAATTAAAGAGTAAGTGGACGTGATTTGTCACCACCTCTAATTCTCCTTCCCAGGCAAAAAGAAGACTGAATGTCAATATGAATCTGCAGTTATGGAAGTTCTGCAGGACCCTGGGGTACACAGACATTGTTTGGGCAGACTTCTAATGAAGTGGAACATGAAAGAGAGGGAAAGACATGTCTCCCTTGGGCACAGACACCCCCCAATGTGGGATTTGGTGCCTTAATAACTTCAATTTATTGGGGGCGATGCTCAGCAGGAGCAGAATGAAAGTATGCCTGGATGACTAGATTTATGAGCATCTGTGAGACTTTCCTCAGACCCCAGCAATACTTGGACAGAGAAGGAGACCTTTTAAGGGTTTGGAAGAGACACTGAAATTTGGATTATTACCTTAGGGTAGCCCCATTTGCACATCTGTGTAGGCTAGTGAGAACCAGGGAAACTTCGGTTAAATTTTAGAACTCACTCTTAAAATACTACCCCTACCACCTCTTGGATCAAAGCCCCCTGACCTGATGTGGATGACAGCAATGGCAGCAGCACTGGTGGAGTCCTGCTGCATGTGGCCTTGGGTGACTCTAAGGGAGCTACAGCCCTGCAGTGGGAATATGAGTGGGTGCTTACCGTGCCTCCAAACCAACTTGCCACCTTCATGAATGATGTTTCCATGGCCTTTAGAGATATTGGCATGAGTCTGCTCAGAGCAACCATCTTCCATTGTTTTGTTCCCATTCCTTGTTGCTCTTGACTGAGTTCTCTCCCCTATTCTAGGCTTGCCTGGGAACTCAGGCTCCCTCACTTGGTGCTCAGTTCTCTCCAGGATTTATCTGGGGTCTACTCTCCTAAATTTTCCAATCTTCAGGTATCTTGGGTCAGATGCTATCAGCCCCTGAGGATCTAGAGCTTCATTCAAATTTAGACTGGTGCCTCAACCATTTCCAAAGAGGAAGGTTCAGGCACCGGTCTCCTGTATTTCTTAGGGCAGCCAAAAGACCTTCAGGCATGAGGAAAAACCTGAAAGCAGGTATGACAGGACTTACATGGACCCTGGAGCACTCCAATATTTTCCAGTAAGAGATACAATGAACTTTAGATGGGACTCCAAAGCTTGAAGGGTCAAGACTCTAATGGTATAAGTAAAGATGTAAATCCAGTAATGGATACACCTGGCCTTTACTGTGGGGTGTGCTTCCTCTGAAGCACTATTAGGTAGGCAGAGAGAAACCAGCAAGAGCAGCCTTGCCTGTACCCATATGCATTGGGTCACCACCTGAACCAATTTTTCATGTAAAAGTTTGACAATCCTTTCTTAAATTTTAGTTGTCCAGGAATCCTGAGTGACAGTCGAAAATTCCAGATTGTGGTGTCTGACTGGTAACTTCTCCTGCCTGATAGCTAAATTCCACTAGACTCCCAACACAATTCTTGGAGATACAGGTATGAGATAATTCCCATGCTCATTTTTATTCCTTTTTAGCTTTTATATTCAGACAGAAGACTAGAAACACACACCATGTTCTCAGCTTCATATGAGCATGACAAGGTCCAGATACACAAAAATTGTCCTGTTGTACAAAGAAGCTGGGAGCTTTATCAGGCTGCCTAAAGAAAACCCCAGGAAAACCAGGGAGGCAAGGACTGTATCTCCTGGGCAACCTTTTGAATGAACAAGGCTCAGGTCTCCACCCTTGACTCAACCAACTGGCTGGTTAAGACTCCACCCAAAGAATGGATTGTGTGCCCGGAGGGTGGTTTTCTTAACTTGTGGGCTCATGGTTGTCAGCTTGCAGACTCCTGTCTCTTGTTTCAAGTTCCACTTATGACCTGCACCTGGAGCTATGGGCATGCACCTCTGACAGGGCATCTGCAGGCTTTCCACCACACTGCCCGTCAGCTGTGCTTTTTGAAAAACATACATATGAAGGTATACTTGATATACAATAAACTGGACAGATTTAAAGTGTACACTTTGGTAAGTTTTGTTAGATGTAAATATCTATTAAACCATCGTCACAATCAGTAAGTGAACATCTCAGAAGTTTTCATTCCCTTCTATGATTCCTTTCTTCCTGCCCTTCCCTACCCCCATCCCCAAGTAACCACTTATCCTCTCACTGACAGTATAGATTAATTTGCATTTTCTAGACTTTCATGTAAGTGACATCATGAAGGATGTACTCTATTTGGCTCCCTCACTCTGGCTGTCCACTTTTAAGAGACACCATTATGATGAAAGACAGTTCAGCTTAGTGACTCCTGCCAAGGGCTCATGTGCAGCAACTAGGTGTCATGAATTCTGGTTAGGCTATATAATTTTTTTACAAGGATGCCAAATCTACTTTCTGCTCACTGGACCTCTCTTAATCGGCAGCAAGAATAATTTGCACTCTTAAGTTTTTGCCAAAACATATAACCTTGAACATTGTTCCGTCTCCCTAATTCTTACCAAAAACTCAGGTAAGTAAAACAAAGTCCATGGAGGATTCCTTGAAGTGTACATAGTATCCAGTTCTGTGGATTATGTAGTTCCAGACATTCACAACACTGTGAATTTTGTTCACACTGTTTTAAACCTTTATGATGAATTGTGCTTTGTGATTATGCTCCCAGTTTGCAGGGACACAATACAAATCGGGTATAATGCTGAAGAATTTATAGATGAAATAGTATGATATCTGGAATTTGTTTTGAAAGATCTCCAGGGTGCCTGGGGGGCTCAGTCAGTTGAGTATCTGACTTCAGTTTAGGTCATGATATCTCAGTTTATGGGTTCAAGCCCCACATAGGGTTCTGTGTTGACAGCTCAGAGCCTGGAGCCTGCTTTGGATTCTGTGTCATCCCCTCTCTCTACCTCTTCCCCACTCATGCTCTGTCTCTGTCTCTCTCTCAAAAATAAACATTAAAATAATAATAAATAAATAAATGAGCATTAAAAAACTCCAGAAAAAATAAAAGTGGTAAGACAGATTAAGTGAGAATGGCCACATTTTGGCCGTTGTTGAAGCTTTGTGATGGACATAGGAAGATTCATTACACTCCTCTTACCACTTTTCCATGTGTTTGAAAATTATCATCATAGGCAGAGAGTATTTTCAACAGCTATAAGGGCCTTTGTTATAGGGATATTGTTTAAGATTTTGTTGACTTATCACTACAGTATACTTTGATCAGAAACTAAGGATAAATTTAAAGCTTAAATAAAATAATATTTATCTTAATCCAATGAATTAAGTAAAATTATTTTATCAGAATTGACTTGTAGTTATTAGTAGCCTGACCTACTTGGAACTTGGAAGTTTCCTTTGATATTGAACAAAGAACAAAGGAAAAAAATGTCTTCCTTCTGAGAAGTTAGTTTAGGAACATATTGGAGATAGGAAGAGTTTCTGAGAGAAGTTTTAAGATTTCCAGAGTCTCAATTAGGAATGTAAAGATTTAGTATGAAACAGTAAAAGAATAATACACCGTGACCAACCAAAAGTGCAAAGATAGCTTAATATTTTAAAATGTATTCAAATTTGTCACACTTATAAGCCAAAGGAAATAAGCCATATGGTCATTTTTATTATTGACATTTGATAAAATTGAACAATCAATCCTGTATAGATGCAAAAAAACCAAATCATCAGAACCTAGGCATGGAAAGATCCGTATGCTAAAGAATGTCTATTGCAACTCAACCACCAACATAATACTTACTGAACTATTCCTACGATATCAAGAATTAAACAAATTTCCCACTATAAGCACTATTATTATTATGTATATTTTCTAGATAGTTATATCCAATATAATAAGATAATATAAAATTAAAGAGCCTAAATATCCATTGGAAAAGAAGAGATTAAAGTATTCTTATTGCGGACTTAATTATCTTCCTTAAAAATTGAGAGAGTAAACTGAAAAACCATTAAGTTCAGAAATGTGGATAATTGCAAAATAATATATAAAAGCAATAGATTTTCCATTTACCAACAACAGTCTGTTGGAAAATGTAATTCAAAAAATTATTATTTACAATATCAATACATAAAATACTTGAAACATACTGAAATGTTCACATCCATGAAAAGATTACAAACGTTTTTGAAGGCCCATAAACATTAATGCAAATACCCCAAGTACTTGAATGTGGACCCTTAATATTGTACATCAATTTCTCCCAAGTTATCTGTGAATATAAGGTCATTATGATGAGGGACAGAAGCAGAGAGATGTTTACCCTTTGCCCTGAAGGCTGACCTAATACCTACAAAGTTTCAATAAGGATCAAATACATGCTGGTTGCTACATTCTTTAAGGGTCTCATGACTGCCTATGTATCTCACCAATACTTAATATTGAATTGAATGATATGCACCAGAAGAATCTTGCAAAAGTAGTTTTAGGAGTAGAAATTCAAAGAAATTCAAAGAAACTTTTCTAATCTGATACTTCCTTCCTACATGTCCCCTCCCCTTTGATTATTAAGTATATAACCACCAGCCTTACACAGCAAACAGTGCAGCTTTTACTGCCCATGGGTCCTGTCCCCGTGCTACTTAAATAAAGTTACTAAGTTGCACCATAATCATCTCAAGAATTATTTCTTGACCATGGCACTTGATGACCTCAACATCAGTTTTGGTGTCCCATTATGGTGACAGTGACAAAGTGAATCCAAGAGCAGCTTGGTAAGCCTTCTTTGTTTCTTTTTTGGAGATGTCCTGAATAATACAACCCTTCAGAAGATGCCTTGTCCAAATGCTCAGGAGAGAACCTTTTGCCCGTGGCTACACTATGAAGAGAGACACGTTTCTACCATCTAGCCAGACACTAGTATCTTGGCTGTAATAGCATTGGGCTCAGAAATCAGGATCTCCCTGTTTTACCTGTTCTTTTAATACTTGTCTTCTTCTTGGACACAGGATGGCCATACATCCTATTAGGTGGCCACTGTTCCCAAGACTCCCCTGGGGAGCCTGAAATTAAGTCCTCCATTAGAAACAGCCTCAGGCTGCACGTAGTCCCAGTTCCAGGAAAAGCCTCAGCTGAAGCCACCCTTGGACTGCCCTCGGATCTGCCAATCAAAAGAAATGTGTAACATTCCTGTAGTCTTGAAGACGAGTCAGGGCTGGGAACTGCAGGTAGTTACTTTGTACAAACTTGCCAATCAATCACCGCTTGCAGAAGCCCCACGTAGATTCTCTGAGCCCACCTCATAATTGGCCATTTTAAAAGACTCTCAAAGGTCACGATAGGGTCCAGCCAAATGTAACTGATGCCTCGCAGATACTGAATGGTCAAAACTGTTACTATGCTGTTACTATGGGCATTGTACAATTATGATTGGTGCTTATGTAATGATGTAAAACGTACAACGTGTGCACGGTAACACCCCCGCCCTTCCCCCGTAAAAACCCTGCTTGCCACTGTTCGGGGCTTCACTTTGCTGCTGCTGTGCCGGTAGACAGGTGAGCCCCTGCTCGAGCTTGTAATAAAGACCCTTTTGTTCTTGCATCGGTGCCGGCTCCTTGGAGGTCTCTGGGGACTCGCGATTCGGGCATAACATCCCCTATAAAGTTTCCTCCAAAATAACTCGCCATGATCCCTCGATGAGCATAAAATCCAAGATAAGTCCGACCTCATGCTTCCCAAAAAGGGACTGGTTCAAGCTATTACCCAGTTGGGTCACTCACTCAACAGGGGACCACTCCTTTAGGACTGGATCATGGATAACGCTTATGAGAAAGTCGCCCAGATTAGAAGTAAGAATTCCACACTTTGATTTTCTCATGTTTCTCATTTGTTACTCCCCATAGGCTGTTTGGCGTTCTTGTTCCTTCCCTCAGATTGAAAGTACATCTAGCTTCAATATATGATGTTGCATATAATATAAGTCTCCCTTTCTCAACAAAGGCCAGGACCTTTACCCCATCCATTAATACTACACTTAGAGGCTTGCAAAGGGCATTATTATTGGATGCCAAATATATCTACTCCTTCAAAATTGAAAGAGGCAGCCTCAATATTTGTTGTATTTCAGTCCATCTACTGGCACCTACCGTGGCCTAGTATGCAGTAGGGAAGTGAAGGGAGGTCTACATTCCCTCTCAGATAGTACAGAGATGTCAGAGTGGTCAAGAATAGGTATGTCTCTTACCACTCTGAACTCCAGGAACATTAAGCAATATTCCTGATGGGATGCCATTCAGAAACCAAGGGGGATTTTGGTAATGGTCTCTTAGTTAATGTACTCTTCCTGCTTTGTAAGATTTAACTATGGGATCAACTCCCTCAATCCCAAAGGAAGGATTCTCTCTTTGACTGTCTCCTAACATATTGGAGTCAATTTGGATTTAAAGAAACAACTCCAGTGATGCCTAGGTGGCTCAGTTGGTTAAGTGACTAACTTCAGCTCAGGTCATGATTTTGCGGTTTGGGGGTTTGAGCCCTACATTGGGCTCTGTGTGGATAGTATGGTGCCTGGAGCCTGCTTCAGATTCTGTGTCTCCCCCTCTCTCTGCCTCTCCCCTGCTCACACTGTCTCTCTCTCTCTCTCTCTCTCTCTCAAAAGTAAATAAGCATTAAAAAATAATAAAAAAGAAAAGAAAAGAAAAAGTTCCAAACCCTACATCCCACCCCAAACAATAAATACTCTGCCCCCTCGTTAACAACTGTCAATAAAAAGTAAGAAACCCAACCTCCAGGGTGCACAGCTTGCTCTCCCCTCTCAGAACTCCTGAGTGTTTTTCACTTTAATAAATTTTTCTGCTTCTGTTACTCATCTGCTACATGTCTGCCCTTGAATTCCTTCCCATGACCAAGAACCTACACCAATTCCTTTGGGTCTGGCTGGGTTGAAGCTACAGGGCCTGGGGTCTCTCCAGTTCACCCAGCAACAACTTTTTGGTGATCATGAAGGAACCTCTTCATTGGTAAGTCTCCAATTCTTGCCTTCCTTGTGCTGGAGAATTGTTTAGTCACTGTTCTCCTTTATTCTACTCTCTCTTTCTTCTGCTCTACCTAGGAAAATTCCTAAAAAGGAAACAAAAACCACTGGTTTACCAGAATTAACTGCAATCTCAGTGTAGGGGAGAATTTCCTCCCAACTCCCACGGAAACTTATATTGATTGAAAGGAAGGATGGACAGGGGTTACCTCTTCAGGACGTATGCTAGGCCAAAGAGGTAAGCAGGTTGGGCAGGGATACCCACCTGCACCAGGGATGATAGTTTGATGGATCCAAGGAGATGTCCCTGAGGCCCAGCCTATCCAAGACAATGCTCTTGAGGTTCAGCAGGGATGCCTCTAGCTTAGGATACCGTCACTGTTTATCTTTCCTCTAAACTTTAATCCCATCTAACACTCCAGTTGGATCCATCTTGAGAAACTGGAAACAGTTTGACTCTGCCACCTCATATGCTTCCTTCTCAAATCTGCTTCTTTTGTAACACTATTGGCCTCAATATAAACTAAAGGATGGAGAAGTCTGACCCGAGAAATGGATGCAAATCCCATATGGTCAGGTCGTTATGGCCCTGTACCCAAATCCTGATCTGTCCCTACTTCTTTAGGAGGGCTGAGAACACCCATCTCCTCCCCCTCTACTGCTCAATACACAATCAGTTCAGCTGTTTCTACAGAACTAGAAGCTTCTGTTAATCTGCTATATCATCTGTGTTCTGTCATGTTCTCTATGTGCCCCCCTTTGCCTCTCTTATAAACAGGTTGCTGCCAAGATCATGTACATGCCTCCCTTTTTGTCCTGAATAACTCATCTCCTCTTTGTTTGCTTCTTCTTTGGTGTGTATCAAATCTGAAATATATCTTGAGAGGACTAGGTGAATGTTGCCTGGCATTTGTTGTAAGGGCTTCTCCTTTATTCGTTTCCAGGTTAATGGCTATGATAACTGGAGCCAGTTGTCTGTAATTAGTCTACCTTGGGACCTGGGGACTTTAAGGAATATTCCCAAGCAGCTGCTGAAACTCCTTTTGTTTCCGTCTTCTCCATCCCAGCATGGACCAGCTGCTTTCATTTTTTGTTGGTGGAAAGAAAACGTGCATCTATCCGTTCATCTGTCCAAGCTGATGAGCTTTTCAGACCTTTTCTTCTATCTGGGCTTTTATCCACCTCCATTCCTGATGGTGGCACCTCACCTCTTCAGCCCCTCAGCTCCCTCTCCTCCTGTTTCTGCACCATCATGGGCATGACTTGAATAATGGGCTCTGATACCATCCTCCAGTGCCATTGGCTCTTGCTCCTCCTACCCTCATGATCAAGGAACAAAGAGCACTCCAAGCTGTTGGGCCACCTCCTTACGAGGTTCATGCTGAAGCACTTCCCAAATCAGCGTGAAGGGGCCCAAGAGTTCCCTTGTACTTAAATTGCCCACTTTAGATTTCCCCACAGGTGCCCCAAGTAAATCAACCATGGGGAAACAATTGATTGACTTTTAGTGGGCATTGGTGCAACATATTCTGTATTAAAGCTAATGTAAGTTTGTTAGTATAATTATGATAGACATGACTATAGAGTTATCAGCATTAATTATAAAACTATTTCACCAAAGTTTACCAAAGGTCAAATAAGCTCATGTTATTTTTGTTTCAATTTGTCAGCAAAAATGGCTTAAAATGATGGTTAATTTTGTCTGTGTCATAAGAGTTTTCATGGATAATTGTTAAGAACAAGTAGGTTGAATAATAAAAAGGTTTATAGGTAAAACTCTTAAGTAGCTTTCAAAATCTTTGGTAACCTGAAACTTTTTAAAGTTTTGCTAAGTTAAATGATAAATTGGGTTGAACTCACTGGCTACATAAGTCTTTTCCAAATAAAATAAAACATTAAAGCATGGATTAATAAATAAGTTTGTGCTTTTGGCTTCCCATCAGAGGAGAAACTGAAGATATGAGTCTGAAAATGAGTCTGTTGGTAAACACACTTTATGCTTTACTGAAAGATTGTACAATGGGAAAACATACATTTTTAGAAATTATGAAATGCATTTATAATTTTACCAATCTAAGGAATTCCTGTGTGACAGATGGTTCACAATTTTTTACTACTTAATTTTCACTGGAAACTAAGGTTTCTAAGGTAAAATTCTGCTAAATGTAATTAGGACTGATGGAAATGATAAGGAAAGCAACTTAGTATGCAGGGAAGTCGGAAATGTGTAAGGAAGGTATAAGAAATGAGAATACATTTTGTTGACAGAAAAAGAAAGTTTTAGAAGGTTTGTGAAGGGAGATCTTTGGGGAAGAATCAAAGTTTTCTTTGGTTGTTGGTCTGCTCTTGATAAGAAGGTATAGAACAAAATTTTTTTCTTCTTTATCTTTTCTTCTTTATCTTTATCTGTCCAGAAAACTAAAGCTTCTATGTGTTGTCTTTATCAAGTCTTTGATTACTTAAGAGAACTGAAACTTATCAGTATGAAAGGAGTTGGGTTTTGATAACAACTATATAACTTACTGTACAATCCCTCACTGCCACCTTGGTTAAATGTAAATATTAAGTTTATAGTCATCTGTGATCCTATCTAGGCATGTACTTGAAATTTCCCCCAGATTTTAATTGTAAATGAAGTCTTTTTCACGAATTAGGCTTCTCTTTTTGGTATGTTAAATTACATGGGAAGTACTGTCAAGCAAACAATGATAAAACTTCATAGGTTATATTGTTCAGGTAAGTGCTATAGTTGTTCTAGAAATTACATGAAATTCCTAAAGTTTTAATATGCTCTGGTATAAGGTCATCACTTGATCTAATTATTAAAGTGTCACTTGTCACAGAAATAATTGTATTTCCTTGTTAACTACATTCTAATGAACCATCATCAGATCTTTTTTTTTTTTTAATGTTAGTTATTTTTGAGAGAGCAAGAGAAAGACAAAGCATGAGCAGTGGAGGGGCAGAGAGAGAGGGAGACACAGAATCTGAAGCAGGCTCCAGGCTCTGAGCTGTCAGCACAGAACCCAACGCAGGGCTTGAATCCACAGACCATGTGATCATGACCTGAGCCAAAGCCAGATGCTTAACGAACTGAGCCACCCAGGAACTCCTGTCATCAGATCTTTAACAGGGCCTATTTTTTAGCTTTTTTATCATCTATAGTTATTATTCTTATCCTCTTGCAAAATGTGCTTCATCTTCAATCAGATTCATGGAGAGGACTTTTGACAAATATAGATATTTGATATCTTTAAGATCATAAAACTAAGCTGCACAAGAATTTCTAGAACTGGGGCACCTGTTTCCGATTCTGTGTCTCCCTCTTTCTCTGACCCTCCCCTACTCACGCTGTCTCTCTCTCTCTCTCAGAAATAAATAAAACATTAAAAATTTAAAAAAAAAGAATTTCCAAAACTAATGGGAAAACTGCATTCAAACAGAACAAGAATTATAACATGAGACTGAATGAATTGAGGAGGATTATTAGTTTTTGTGACTTTTGTTTGAAACACATTGCTCATTCTCCACTGTTTGCTTTTCCAGCTTTAAAGAAATTTTCTCTAGGGGAAACTGGCTCAGTCAGAAGAGCTTATAACTCTCCATCTCAAGTGAGTTAGAACCCCATGCTGGGTGTAGAAATTACTTTTAAAAAATAAGTAGGGGAGCGTGGGTGGCTCAGTTGGTTAAGTGTCCAGCTTCAGTTCAGGTCATGATCTCACAGCTGGTGAGTTTGAGCCCTGCATTGGGCTCACTGCTGTCAGCACAGAACCTGCTTCGGATCCTCTGTCCCCCTCTCTCTGCCCCTCCCCTGCTTGTTCTCTCTGTCTGTCTCAAAATAAATCAACTTAAAAAAAAAAAAAGAAGTTTTCTCTTAAGAGATCTTACGACTCAAAAAATATGTTCCTTTGTGAACAAATTGAAATATTTAACTTTTCTTCATACCTAACCCCTCACTGAGCATTTAGAATTTAGAAACTCTCACTGAGTATTCTTACTTTCATGGCAATTATAATCATTTGCAAAAGTTCAATAAGAATCTGTTCTCCTTGTAGTAGGACACCATTGGAAACATTGGTTATTTTACTAAGGCTTTGACTGGAATGTCATATTTGAGAGAGACATGCATAGACTCAGATATGACCAGATAGCTTTAAGGACTAAGCAAGGTTGACTTTATGAAACCGATTGAAACCCTTGGAAATGTTGGCCTGATACCTTGATTCCAGAGTCCCCTACAGGTGAGTAAAGAATGTCACTTCCTGGCAGGTGCAGGAAACCTCAGGATATTTGGGAGACCTCAGGAAGAGAAACTCACTCAAACTACAGGTACTGCAGGCAAGTTTGATGACAAGTATTTTTTAATGCTTATTTATTTTTGAGAGAGAACTCATATTTGTGCAGAGGAAGGGCAGAAAGAAAGAGAATCCAAAGCAGGCTGCTCTGAGCTGTCAGCACAGAGCTCAACATGGGACTCGAGCTCAACGCGGGGATCAAACTCACAAAGTCAGAAGCTTAACCAACTGAGCCACCTAGACTCCCCATGATGACAGGTATTTGATGTGGATCTGGCTTCAAGAGGCTGTTAAAAGTTCAATCTAGAAGTGGATCAATCTGGGTGGCTCAGTTGGTTAAGCTTCTAGCTCCTGATTTCAACTCCAGTCATGATCTCATGGTTGGAGTCCCAAGCTGGACTCTGTGCTGACAACCCAGAACCTGCTTGGGATTCTCTCCCTCTCTGCACCTCCCCTGTTCATGCACACATGCTCTCTTGTTCTCTCTATCAAAATAAATAAACTTAAAAAGAAAAGTTCAGGGGCACCTGGGTTGCTTAGTCGGTTGGGCGTCCGACTTTCGCTTAGGTCATGATCTCGCGGTTCGTGGGTTCGAGCCCCCCGTCGGGCTCTGTGCTGACTGCCAGCTCAGAGCCTAGAGCCTATTTCAGAGTCTGTGTCTCCCTCTCTCTCTGACCCTCCCCTGCTCACACTGTCTCTCTCTCTCTCTCCTAGAAATAAATTTTAAAAAAAATATATATATATGTATATATAAAGAAAAGTTCAATCTAGAGGTTTCTTATGAAAAGTTTTGGCAAAGCAGATTTTAAAGGATCTATATAACAATTGCTATTCTTGCTGAGGTTATGTAAATAATCAGGCCAAGTTAATAAAATTGAGGGTGGTTATAGATACAAAATATATTTCAATAACACATCTTTGTGAATAGTAGATTTTTTTAAGATTTTATTTTTAAGTAATCTCTACACCCAGCATGGGTATTATATACAAGTCCAAGATCAAGAGTCACATGCTCTACCAACTGAGACAGCTGGGTAACCCTGTAGATATTAGATTTTAATATTAGATTTAGTATAAACTAGATTAGATACTGAATTCTTCTGGTTTCCTCAAATAGCTGGTTATGGATCTCCAAACTAAGGTTTGAAGGATCTCCAATCTTCTTCCATTTTCTTGACTTACAGTCATTAAAAACTAAAACTATCCTTTATACTCAAGTCCTAAAAACTGATGATGAACAACTTGAGGTCACCTTCAGTAGAATTGCCACAAAACTCAGGTACAGACAGTCTTTGTATCATTTCTTCCATGGACCATTTAAAAGGATTACCAGAGACATTTGAATTACAAACCAGAAAAAAAACCCACTGCCTGTTCCCACTCTATCTGAGGATGCTTCAAGCCTAACATCTGAAAATCTTCTCACTGGTAGCACTTGAGACTCAGACACTGGGTTTGTAATTTACCTCAACCATTAAACTATATATTTTTTTTGTTTCCATTAAAGTGCCTCTTATTAATTACCAGATTGCTTGCTAAACAAAACAGAGTCTATATGATGGCTAACACAACCTGATACACAATTAAGGCCTTAAATTACTCAAAATAGCATTACAGTATTAAACACTGAAATAACTCAAATGCATAAAGCCGTTCTACAAAATAAAGTTCTTAAAGACCCTATGTTATCACTTAATGATTGGAATCTTGGTCAGCAGGTGACCTATGGTCTATCTTAAAGGGGTTTTTCTTTTTTTTTTTTTTAAGTTTTTATTATTTGTTTTTGAGACAGTAGGGGAGGGGCAGAGAGACGAGAGAGAGAATCCCTAGCAGGCTCCACACTGGCAGAGTAGAGCCCAATGCGGGGCTCAAACCCACAAGCCATGAGATTATAACATGAGCCAAAGTCAAGATTTGGACGCTAACTGAACCACCAGGGGCCCCCAAAATAGAATTTTTAATATAATAACTTTTCAAGAAATTTTTGAGCAATAAGAATAAGGAAGGGGTGTCAGAACTACTAGATGTTAAGGTATGTTAAAAAGTCCCAGTAGTTGGGCACCTGAGTGGCTCGGTAGGTTGAGTGTCTGGCTTTGGCTCAGGTTATGATCTCACAATTTATGAGTTTGAGACCTGCGTGGGGCTCTTTGCTGTTAGCACAAAGCCCACTAAGGATCCTCAGTGCCCCTCTTTCTGATCTTCCCCTGCTTATGCTCTCTCTTTCCAAAAAACATTAAAAAAAAAAAATCTCAGTAGTTGCTTCCTTGGGATTCTGGGAGCAAGGAGGGACAGTTGGCTATGGCACTGCACTCAGTTTCTGAGTTAGCAGCTGTGGTAAATTGCTACATAATACTTCCTGGGTTAACCTTTATTTTGTTCCGCTCCTAAGAGAAGGCAAAGAATACATAAACTGTGACAGATCTTCCATGTTTGTATCTTGACATATTCCTCAACTTCTCTCATCTTCTGGAACACCAATTCCTTTACAACACCCTGGGCTTTATTACATCCACATTTCAATTCCTGCAATAACCAGGAGGTTGATTCCTATGATTTCATATTAAAAGAGACTGTGCTTGTCAGATTTCTTTCCTAATGCACTTTGCTAAATACTTAAGTGTGAATTCCTTAAAACTCCTATGATAAGCTTCTCAAGACAAGCCAATATTTCTCAACTATCTTTCATGTTATATTATGTGTCCTTATTGTACAGTAAAGACTGCTCTTTGTCCCTGGTTCCAGAGAAGGAGACCCCATATCCTTGGCATTTCCTGAATAATAGGAGTATCTTTGTAATTCATGAGCCCCTTGGTCACACCTGAATTTATGCTAATTACAGGATGAGGGGCTGGTCACCAGAAAGACCAACCATGTGATTTAAGGAGCTTTTAGCCAGGCCAGCCTCCCAGGAGGGGAGGGTGACTGAAAATTGAGTTCAGTCATAGGGTCAAGATTCCATCAATCATGCCTACATAATAAAATGAAATTTGGTGGGGATTCCAAGTTGGTGAACACATTCATGTGCAAGGAAGGTGAGTCACCTTCTTGGGAGAAGATGTGTTTGGGGCCCTCCTAGATTTCACTTTACATGTCTTTTCATTTAGCTGGTACTGTTAGCCAGGATGAAATAAGAAGTTATTCAAATCAAAGGGCTAAAATCTATCAGAAGGGAAGAAGGTTAGGGGGTAAAATCAGAGAAAAAAATGTGTCTTATTTTGCAGAACCAATAGTTTTAGCCAAAGAGACACTGTATTTCACCTGATATCCCCTTGCTATATGTCTCGCCTGATAGCCTCTTACTGAGGACCTGCACAGAAGCCCCCGAGTTGTCCTAAAAAATATCTTTAGCTCATTATAAAAGTAAGATCTTCTCCTATAGGTAGAGTTTTCCACCATTATTTGAACATATGATGTATGCACTAGCAAGCTGATGTGCTAGGCATGCACAATTGAACTGAAGTGTGTAAATAATAGAATATGTATGAGTTCCTTAATATTGTGTGAGACAGGTCTCCTCAAGGTAGGCCACTTTGACATGAACATTATTTTGAGCTAAAAACAATCGAAACCCAGCCAATTGAGGTGCCTGGGTGACTCAGTCGGTTAAGCATCCGATTTCCGCTCAGGTCATGATCTCACGGTTCGTAGGTTCAAGCCCCACGTGGGGCTCTGTGCTGACAGCTAGCTCAGAGCCTAGAGCCTGTTTCGGATTCTGTGTCTCCCTCTCTCTTTGACCCTCCCCTGGTCATGGTATCTCTCTCTCAGAAATAAATAAAACATTAAAAAATTAAAAAAAGAAGAAGAAGAAGAAACCCAGCCAATCGAGGAGAAGCTCTTTACCTTCCCCTTAATGTCTTGCCTGATATTCATTAGTTTGATTTTTCATCAAAGAGTGTTTTAACAGAGATTTCTCTTTACCTTAGAAACTTATCTACATAATAGGGCAACCTTTATTTTTCAAACATCTCCTTTTCACCTTCCTGCTAATGGCCTTCCTCCCCTTTGTATCCTTAGACCCTACTGGCTCCCTAGTCCTTATAAGCTTCAAGTTGCCTCATTGTCTTTGGAATTTCCATGTCTGTATGGAATCCCTGTAGGTACACCTAGACTTTCTCCTGCTAATCAGTCTCATGTCAATTTGATTCTTAGTCAAGCTAGAAGGACCATCAATGGCAAAAGAAATTTTTCCTCCCCAAAAACCATATAGGCAAGGTCCTTGCCCCTACCCTCTAAAACACTGAATAAAAGCTTCCAGTACTAACCCCACAAGGACATAGTGTTTTGAGAACTATCTTGCTGTCTCCTTACCTGTAACAAGTAATAAGAAATTCTTTGCTTTCAACACTTCCTTGGGTTCTGTTCAATTTGATGCGCTTCAAGTACTGAACTCCTTGTGTTCAGTTATGGTCTTTATTAGTATCTTTTATAATAAACTGTAATTCTAAGTATGACATTTTCTGAGTTCTGTGACTCATTTAGCAAATTATCAAATCTGAAGGGAGACCCTCCAGATTTAAATCCAGTTGGTGAGAGGAGCAAGTGGGGACCCCCAAACTTGTGGCTGGCATCTGAAATAAGGGCAGTCTTGTTGGGGACTGTACCCTTAACCTAGGAGTCTGATGCTAACTACAGATGCTCCTGTCAGATTTGTGATGCAGTACTCCAGTTCCTTATCCACCTACATTCATGTTATTTTCTGTCATGGCCTTACTGGGGTGTCTCCACCTGCATGATTTCACTGTAAAAACTCCCTTGGGCTAAAAGGTGAGGGGCTTGCAAATGAGGATACCAACCATTGTTTGATCTCAAACTCTATTTGGGTAAAAGGTCTAGGGTTGAGCAACCTAGCTCCACCTGGCTGCAGCAAGCCCCTGAGATGTAAATCTTTAGTGAACGTTGGGATTAGAATGGTCAAACATGTTCTTCAAGCAACTGTTAAGCAACCCCCGCCTCTAACTGCAAAATTCTCACTTCTGTACACCGGCTTCGCCCCTCTCCCTATATAAACCCTGAGCTATGGCTCGGCGGGGCGCTCTTCCGAGGACTCTTTGGGTACTCGGGAGGGGCCGTCAGGCCGGACTAAAATAAACCTGAATAACCAACTCCTTTTGTGTTTTGTGGGCTTTGTCCTCAGTGATTCTCCTTTGGAAAAGGTGGTCTAACATTTTGGAGGCCCCAGCGAGATCCCAGGGACAGGAAAGCCTTTCAGTTGGGCCTTAGCGCCAGGCTGCAGCCTTGGAGATTGGTCCAGGTTTCTTTTTTTTCCATCACCTGCGGAGGTAAGTTTTTTGCCGGTCGCGACCAGTTTGGAAGGGTTGGATGAGAGGAGGCTGATGAGCCTGGAACCTCACCAACCGTCCCGGCCAAGACGTTGGCCTGGGACTTTGGTACTTGTGCCTGGGACTTTGGTCTAAATTTGTGCCCAGGACTTTGGTATAGCTTGGTAAAACTTGGTGAAACTTGTGCCCGGGACTTTGGTCTATGTTGATGTAACTTGTGTCTGTCAGTCATGTCATGTCTTTGTCTCAATGTTTCGTTTTTTTAACATTTTTAAAAAATTTTTAATGTTTTATTTATTTCTAAGAGAGAGAGAGACAGCAGAAGCAGGGGAGGGTCAGAGAGAGAGGGAGACACAGAATCTGAAACAGGCTCCAGGCTCTGAGCTGGCAGTCAGCACAGAGCCCGACGCGGGGCTCGAGCCCATGAACCGCGAGATCATGACCTAAGCAAAAGTCGGACGCTTAACTGACTAAGCCACCCAGGCACCCCTCAATGTTTCGTTTTTGTCTGCTTTCTTGTGCTGTGTTCGACATTGTTCCTTCGATCAAAATGGTCAGTTCAGAGTCTAAAATCAACACACCACTAGAATGTTTCTTGGTTAACTTCAAAGCCATATATACGTCTGAAAGGGCAGACGTATTCTCAAAGGGTAATGTTAAACCTCTGTGAATTGGAATGGCCGGTTTTTGGAACTGGATGGCCTCCAGAGGGTTCCTTTGATCCCTCCTTGTGTCGAGCCGTTAATGTGGCAAGTAGTTACAGGTAACCCAGGACACCCAGACCAGTTTCCCTGCATCGCTATCTGAGCACAAGCATGTGAACAGCCACCCACTTGGCTGCGACATTGTTCTCTTAAAACTGGTTACAGGGTTTTAATAACAGCGAAGAAACCCACGGCTCCTAAAAACCTGAGGTAAAACCTATCTTTTCCCCCCTCCAGTGGAAGATCTACTTGATCTCTTGAACCAGCCCCCTTCTTATCCTCTATCCCCCACCTCCTCAGCTCCCTAGTCTCCCCCAAACTCATCCTCCCCTTCGCCCATGGTTTCTCCACCTCCCTGCCCAGCTTCAATGCAACTGGAAGCATCAAAACCGTCCCTTCTCTGAAAAACCGCAAGCCCTCATTTATCTGCTAGAATCTGTTTTTCACACTCATTTACCTACCCGGGACGATTGTCGACCACTCTTACAGGTCCTTTTTCCTTCTGAAGAGCGCGAGGGCATCTTCAAGCATATCTGCCGCACCGTCTTAGGCACAGACGGGACAGCCCTCCAGGCGGCTCAATGTACCCGCCTGGAAGAGGAAGTGTCCTTCGCATGCCCAAACTGGAACTACAATTCATCAGTAGGTAGGAGATCACTCACCAATTACCACCAGTATCTCCTGGCCGGCCTCAGGGGAGCCGCTCCTAAGCCTACCAATTTGTTGAAGGTAAGCGAGGTCCTACAAGGACCTGAGGAATCCCCTGCCACCTTTTGGAGCGACTTTTAGAGGCATACCGGACCTATACTCCCATGGACCCGGATACCCCTGAAAATCGAAAGGCAATTAACTTAGCTTTTGTTGACCAGTCGGCCCCAGATATTTGTAAGAAGTTACAAAGGTTAGAAGGATTTAATAGAACAGGGACAAGCTTATGAGTGTAGCCATGAGAGTCTTCCATAATTGAGAACCCCCCAGAGGAGAAATTAGTCAAAAGAGTAGGGAAAGCGACCATTGCCACCCTATTGGACCAAGGAAGCATAACATCCTCAGAGGCAAAAGGAAGAAGGCCTTTTAGAAGGCCCCCTCTCAGAAAAGATCAGTGCGCTTACTGCAGAGAGAAGGGACATTACAAGCGGGAGTGCCCTGCGCTCTGAAGAAAAAAGGAGGCCCAAATTCTCCCCTTAGCAGGAGAAGAGGACTGATGGGACCTGGACTCACAGCTGTTAAATCCCCAAGAGCCTATGATCACTTTAAGAGTGGGGGAAACCGATGTTAATTTCTTGGTTGATGTGGGAGCAGCACACTTGGTCCTCAAAAGGCCCTTAGGACCAATGACAAAAATGAAAACCCTTACATGCTCTTGAGTCTCATTTCCTCAGATCACGTTGTCTACTCTGTACTAAACCTCAAGGACGCTTTCTTCAGTATTCCTCTGGCTCCTATCAGTCAACCGATATTTGCTTTTGAATGGACAGATCCAGATACCGGGACCACCTGGCAGTTGACATGGACTCGACTGCCTCAAGGATTTAAAAATTCCCCTACCCTGTTCGGGGGAAGCCCTGAATAAGGACCTGCTGCCGGTAAGAGGCCACTTTCCAAAGGCCACTATTTTACAGTATGTTGATGATCTACTTATTGCCGGACCAGATGAGGTTACATGCCAGGAGGCAACTGAGGGAGTTCTACAGACATTACAGGATTTGGGCTACCGAGTCTCATGGAAAAAGGCCTAAATCTGCCAGAATTGTGTCACCTATCTGGGGTAC
This sequence comes from Crocuta crocuta, assembly GCF_008692635.1. Taxonomy (NCBI): domain Eukaryota; kingdom Metazoa; phylum Chordata; class Mammalia; order Carnivora; family Hyaenidae; genus Crocuta; species Crocuta crocuta. Next base: position 101,933 of record NW_027528614.1, read on the forward strand.
ATTCTACCAGAAGGTAAGAGGTCTCTTTCTGCCTCTCAGGTTCAAGCAATTCTCCAGATACCTCCCCCCACCACTAAAAAACAAGTCAGAGAGTTCCTTGGAACTGTGGGTTATTGTCGTATCTGGATTCTCGGGTTTGCTGAAATGGCAAAACCATTGCATGAGGCTACTGCAGGGGGATCCACCCCCTTGATTTGGACTGAGACCCAACAGGGAGCATTCAATAAGCTAAAGCGAGCATTAATTTCGGCCCCAGCTCTGGCTATGCCAGATATCTCAAAACCCTTCTTCTTATATGTGGCTGAAGAAGACAGGGTGGCCAAGGGAGTCATCACCCAAACTCTTGGGCCATGAAAGAGACCCATTGCCTACTTATCCAAACGCTTGGACCTGTGGCACAAGGGTGGCCCGTCTGCCTGCGAACTGCTGCTGCAACCGCCACCCTTGTAAAAGAGGCGATAAACTTACCTATGGCCAAACTCTAATGGTTATCACACCTCATGTGATAGAACCCCTGCTCCACAGCTCCCCCCCGACAGATGGCTCTCGAATGCCAGACTACTTCAATACCAGGGCCAATTGTTGGACCAACCGAGGCTCAAGTTCCAAAGGGTATCAGGACTCAATCCTGCTACTCTCCTGCTGCAGTCTAATGAGGGCCCACCAATTCATGACTGTATTGAGATTCAAGAGACTTATAAGAATGGACGGCCTGAGTTACTGATCAGGCACTCCCGGATGCAACTGAAACTTTCTTCACCTACGGGAGCAGTTTCATTCCTCAAGGGCACTGATATGTCGGAGCTGCCATGGTAAACCACCAGTTGCAGGTAATATGGGCCCAATCCTTACCCCAGGGGACCTCTGCCCAAAAGGCAGGGATATAGAAGAGGTGATTCCCGCGAGGTCATAGGAAAATAAGCTGCAGAGAGAAAAGCAAAGGCAATTGCCCAAAAATCAGTGGGGAACATCGGACAGTTAGTCCTCCATCCTCAACCTACACTACCAGATAAGCAGTCCTATTCTCCCAAGGAAGAAGCCAAATACTCCCATAAAGGTTGGGAAAGACACCGATGGTTGGTGGCAACACTCAGATGGGCGCCTAATCATTCCAAGGACTCTAGGGCAGACCCTATTAACTCAACTTCATGAGGCTACCCACCTGGGTGAAAAGAAGATATCTCAAATGGTGTCCCCCATTTATATATTCCTGGGATAACTCCCAATCTTTCGGACTTGGTGGAACGGTGCCTGATTTGTGCTAAAACAAATGCCACAAAAATTACTGGACCACCTGGAGTTCACTACTGAGGGACAAATCCTGGAGAACACTGGGAACTAGACTTCACACACAAAAAAAGGGAAGTTATGGATACAAGTACTTGTTAGTATTTATAGATACTTCTTCTAGTTGGGTTGAGGTATTCCCCATGAAAGGGGAAGGAGCAGAAGTAACCGTAAAGAAGCTTTTACAAAAAATAATTCCCCGATTTGACTTGACCTTATTTCTGGGGTCTGACAATGGCCCAGCCTTTATGGCTAAGCTATCTAAATTCATTAGTAAAACCTTAGGAATAGAATGGAAATTACACTGTGCGTACTGTACCTGAAGTTCAACGCAAATAGAAAGGAAAATAGAACTTTCAAGGAGACTTTAGCAAAATTATGCCTGGAGACTGGAATGAATTGGATTGATCTCCTGCCTTTCACCCTCCTCGGAACTAGATGAGCTCCGACACAACTTGGGCCCACCCCATATAATATTCGAGCGGGTGCCCCATTGCTCCCCAGGCTCTCTGTAGAGCTTCAGGAGGAATGGACAAATCAAAAACTTCTCCTTTCCTTACAAGTTCTACAGCTGATCCAGGCTCAGCCCCATGAGGAGATCCGTAAGCAACGAGTTGGAACTGTTAACCCCCTAACTCATCCTCATAAAATCGGGGATCTGGTCTTTACTCATAGATTAAACTCAGATTCATTAGAACCCCAAAACATAGGTTTGAGTTTTCAGCTTCCTATTGCAGAAAAAGTAAGACTATTTGGACACTTTGAAAAAGATGGTTTATGTTTAATTGGTTCCTGAATTTACCATTTAAAAAAAAATTCTAGTGTAAATACCTCTCAATTGGTTACTAAGTCTTCAATTGGAGACTAAGGTTTCCTAAGTTAAAATTCTGCTAAGTATACTTAAGACTGATGGAAAATAAGGAAAGCAATCCTGTATATAGGAAACTGAGAGATACATAAAAAAGATGTAAGAAATGGAAATACATTTTTGTTGAGGGCAAAAGAAAGTAATTTTGTCCTAAATAAGACTGGTTGTTTAGAGAGAAATGGCTTTGGGACAAAGGTTAAAGGCAAAAGAAAGGTCTAGAAGGTCCGTGAAGGGAAATCTTTGAAAAGGAATTTTATGTGTGCTCAGGATAGACTAAGGTTGNAAGATGTTAAGGTACTTGGACTAAGTTACTGTACAACAGTAAACCTTAGGTTGCATTGCACGGGTAAATGTTTTAACTGCCCAAATATATATGCAAATCCTAAAGTTTTAATGTTTTGGTATAGGGTAATCATATAATATTCTGATTACTTCAAATATTATATGTCACAAAAATAACTGAATTTGTCAATTGCATCATACTGAACTCTCATCAAATCTTTAACAATGTCCATCTGAGATTTTGTCATTTATAATTGTTCTTATTCTCTCACAGAATGTGTTCCTTCTTCAAAGAGAACACCTATCCTAGTCCCAGCCTTAACTGCGATAAGAATTGGTGGATCAGCCACCTTGGGCGCCTCAGCTTTAGGAATACAAGATGTGAATTTCAAATCTTTAAGCCAACAGGTGGCCCAAGACCTGGGACTTCTGACCCAGTCTGTTGCCCACCTGGAAGGCCAAGTCGACTTCCTGGCTGAGATGGTGCTCCAAAACTGGCAGGGTCTCGACTTACTCTTCATGAAAGAGGGAGGATTATGCATGGCACTGGGAGAACAATGTTGTTATTATGCCAATAAATCAGGAATAATACAGGATACACTGGCTCCAGTAAACCAACATCTGTTAACTAAATATGACCAAAGAGAAGCAAACTATGGTTGGTTTCAGTCCTTATTCAGTTGGTCCCCCTGGTTAACGACTCCAATATCTACTCTAATCGGGCCCTTAATCATCATTTTACTTGCCCTGGCTATAGGACCTTATGTCATTAATAGACTCATGGCTTACACTAGATCGAGAATAGCGTCCCTAAAACTCTTAATGCTAAGCCAAGGGACCTACCAACCCATAGACATTGAAACTCCGGTTTAAGATTAACCAGAGATAACTAAAATCAGTGGGGAATGTAAAAACTCCCTTGGGCCAAAAGGCAAGGGGCTTGCAAATGAGGATACCAACCATTGTTTGATCTCAAACTCTATTTGGGTAAAAGGTCTAGGGTTGAGCAACCTAGCTCCACCTGGCTGCAGCAAGCCCCTGAGATGTAAATCTTTAGTGAACGTTGGGATTAGAATGGTCAAACATGTTCTTCAAGCAACTGTTAAGCAACCCCCGCCTCTAACTGCAAAATTCTCACTTCTGTACACCGGCTTCGCCCCTCTCCCTATATAAACCCTGAGCTATGGCTCGGCGGGGCGCTCTTCCGAGGACTCTTTGGGTACTCGGGAGGGGCCGTCAGGCCGGACTAAAATAAACCTGAATAACCAACTCCTTTTGTGTTTTGTGGGCTTTGTCCTCAGTGATTCTCCTTTGGAAAAAGTGGTCTAACATCACAAAGGTTGGAGACCAAGGAAGAGCAAATTTACCCAGAGAAACAAATTCCAATATCTTTTGATACGGATTCCTAAAGTTTTACAATTTCTTGCTTATCAATTCTCTGTTATGCCTTTAGTTTCTCTGATTTTACTAGATTATCCAGATTTTGACAACACTAATAATATATTTACATAAGTTTAACCTGTATGCCTTCAGAATACATTCTCCTACTTTCTCCATTTTTTAAAATAACATTTTAATGTTACATTTATTTCTGAGAGAGAGAGAGAGAGACAGCGTGAGCAGGGGAGGGTCAGAGAGAGAGGGAGACAGAGAATCTGAAACAGGTTCCAGGCTCTGAGCTAGCTGTCAGCACAGAGCCCGACACAGGTCTCAAACCCACAATCTGTGAGATCATGACCTGAGCCAATAGTCGGACGCTTAACCGACTGAGCCACCCAGACACCCCTCTCCATTTATTTCCAGAATTTCCTCAGTTGTGTGTGTGTGTGTGTGTATGTTGTTAAAAACAAGACAACAGGCCCAAAATGGAGTTCCATATGCAAAGCCCCAAATCACCAAACCAAGACCTAACTTAATTACACTCTCAGCCTCTCCCAGAAATAGAATCTTAAATCAAATAGAATTGTCTGATCAGCACTAGTTAGGAATGTCTGATACACTTCTGCCATCCCCTAAAGCAAAGTGACCTTGCTATAATCAATTTGCTTTCTGCCTCCTTGTTCCAGCTCCCATCTGCCTATAAATGTTTTTCATTTTATATAGCTCCTTGGAGCTCCTTTTCATCTGCTAGATGGAATGTTGCCCAATTCATGAGCCATTGAATAAAGCCAATAAAATCTCAAATTTACTGAGTTGAATTTTGTCTTTTTAAGTGTATGATATTTATTAACCTGACTTTTCATCAAAGAGGTTTGCCATCTTGATGTTTCCTTTACCATGAAAAAAGGAATTAATGGATTACACAGAACAAATAAGCGAGTGATTATTATACAATATTGATCACTGCCACAAAGGCAAATATATATTGCTTAAATTCTCTGGATTGGAGGGGGCGTTTTACTTTCTTATTTTTATTTTGTGCTGTGAAAAGCTGCTCCTACCCTAAGCTAGATTGAACTGAACTGAAAGATTTAATGCTACCCACCCCACAGGTGATCTTTTCATTGTACTGAGGATTCTTGTATCACTGAGACTTCCTGTCTTTTCCATGCACTGTGGAATGGTCTCAGCAATGGTCACAGCCTGAGATATTCCTTTCTCAGTGTGGCTTCTTTTCTCACCTCACAGATTTTCTTTAGCTGATTCTCATAGTGGCTTTAGTTGACTGCTGGCTTCTGGGACCAAAAAGATCACATTAATGAAGCTATTTGTCACCTACCAGCCAGGATAGTGCAATGGTGCGTTTATCAATTTTCCAAATTTACAATTTTATTTTAGCTTCTTCAAGAGCGAAGCAATGACTACCTCTAGCTCTTGAAGAAAGATTTTAACAACCTCATTTAATTTTATGGGAACTTTCATGAAAAGCAACCATATGTCCACTGAGCTGAATTGAAGGTCATCACTTGCATTACACAAAAAAGGAAACAAAGGGCTTTAAAAGATCTATGGTTAATAGGTTCACAGAAAGAGAGGAAAAGATGGAGAAAGCTATATTAAAATGGAGACTTTTACCACAAAATTGAAATCTGTAAAATAATCAAATGGAAATTCTGGAATAAAAAAATTACATCTAATATTAAGAACTCGATAAATGGGTTAACAATGGGTAAGAAATAGCAGAAAACATACTCGGTGAACTGGAAAACATAACAGTTTCTGAACAGAAAACAGAGAAAAGAGAATGAAAAACCCAAGAAATATTTGTTAGGAGAAAAAAGAGTAAACTTTTTAAAAATCTCTAATGATGTATTAAAGAGTAAAGAAATAACAGGGGCACCTGGGTGACTCAGTAGGTTAAATATCTAACTCTTGGTTTCAGCTCAGATCATGATCTCATAGTTCACGAGTTTGAGCCCTGTGTCAGGCTCTGTGCTGACAGCATGGAACCTCCTTGGGATTCTCTGTCTCTCTCTGTCTCTGTCTCTTCCCTGCTCACTCTCTTTCTTCCTCTCTCTCTCTTAAAATAAATAAACAAACTTAAAAAAAGAAATACTGAAAGCAGATATTCAATAAGCAAGAAATAAAGGACATGCATCAAAAATACTTCGGTTTTCTTTTTCTGAGCAAGCCTCTCCTCTCTTTCCATGCCCTTCTTTTTGTAAAAACTAAATAAAATAAAATAAAATTCCAAACTTGGAGACATTTCAGGAAAATCCTGCTAAGAAAAATGCCTAGAATTGAATGGACATAGGAGCCACAATGCAAAAAGAAGATCATAAAATGATCCAATGCCTTGAGAATCATGTTTATCAATTTTGGTTATAAAATGTATACCAAATGTCATATTCTTTTTTTCTCAATCAAATGGAATCTACTCTGTGCCCCAACCTGCCAGGCTGGGAAGAAATTCAGCTCTAGTTATTAGTTGGGCTCTATCCTCCCTCTATAAGGTTACAAAATATCAGGGGCTTATGCAGTGCCAAAAAAATTGAAAGCAATGCCAGGTCCTTTTAATGGTAGCTGCCTTGGCTTGAGCTGCTTTAACAAAACACCACAGACTAGGTGGCTTAACCAACAGACATTTCTCTCACAGTTCTGGAGTCTTGCAGCACCTCCAAGATCAAGGTGCTGGCAGATTCAGTGTCTAGTGAGAGCTCTCTTCCTGTTTTGCATGCAGATGTCCATCTTCTCACTGTACCCTCACATGGCAGAGAGAGGGAGGGAGGACTCTGGTCTCTTCCTCTTCTTATAAAGGCATTAATTATATCATGAGGGGCTCCACCTTCATGACCTCATCCAAACCAAATTATCTCCCAAAAGCCCCACTCCAAATACCATTGCACTGGGGATTAGGGCATCAACATAGGAATCTTAGGGTGGCACAAACATGCAGTCCATTTCAGCATCCATTGTTTTTATTGCTCTCCCTGTTTTCAGGGCTTTTGTCAAGGCCTGCGGTGCTGGCTGATGGAGAGTCTCCCTAGGGGACCCTGGTCTATGTGCTCCTACTAGAAGAAACTGTGCCCAGGCTTTCTAGGCATTCTGCCACAATCCCTCAGCCTAGGAATGTCCTGGACAAAATTAGGTGCCTGGGTCTCCACCACTGATAGGAAGAAAGACCCAAATTTCCAGATCCCAGAGAATCTCAACCTCTTCTCAACACACACCCACAGGCCACTTCTGTCTCTGTCAGCCTTGGTGTTAGTACATAATCTAGATGCCAACAACCATCCACCTGATTCATACCCAAAAAGAAGCTCAGAATTGAGAACAGCAGCTTCATAATTTTCTCATAAATTTCTCATAAATTTCTTCATACATTTCTATGTACATAGAAATAAATTTTCTCATAAATTTCTATGTACTTAAGGAAAATGTACATAGAGCAATAAGAACAAAATAAAAAAATAATTCCACAATAAATTATCCTGCCACAAGCCTGGCAGCTTAGACAAACTCTAATGGAATGAAAAGATAGTAAATACTGTAAACACAATTTGGCAAAGTGAGTTAAGGAGATGAGTTCTTACAGAGCCAATGAATGAAAGCACAGGCACGAAGGCTCTGCTCTAGGTAAAGATTAAACTTTTCCAATTACCTTTTGCTAAGAAATAACTACACCAAGTCCAGTAGCTTAAAACAACAACCACTGCCTCATATCTCATGATTTTGTCTGTCAATTTGGCAATTCTACTATTTTCTTTTAATGTAAGAGTTACAGTTCATTTATTTTTTTAAGTAATCCCTACACCCAATGTGAGGCTTGAACTCATGACCCCAAGATTAAGAGTCGCATACTCTACCAACTATACCAGCCAGACACCCCTCTTTCACTCTTGATGTTGACTGAAATCACTTGGCACCATTAGATGGAAGATGGGGTTGGTGTAGAGCATCCAATACAGCATCCCTCACATTTCTGTCTCTGGTGGGGACAGCAGGACTCCGGTGGTAGTTGACAGGAGTGCTACACATGGCTGCTCCAGCCTGCAGCCTTGGGGAATTTGAACATCTTGCATGGAAGGTCAGGGTTCCCAGAGTATTCCAAGAGACAGGAAGTGGAAGTTGGTTAGGTCTGGAAACTAGCTCAGTATCACTTTACTGATTTTTGTTGATCAAAAAGCCAGAGAACCCACCCAGATTCAAGGGAACCCCACCTCTTAATGTGGACAAGCAGCAAAGGATTTGTGGCCATCTGTAATCTCTTTCACTGGATAGAAGTAGACCCCTCCCTCTGGGTGATTCCAGGTGAGTTGCATCTTGCTTTAGCAACAGCACCTATGAAACTTGATGGTTCTGGAGAAGTTACTGAGAAGACCTCCAACTTGATGAATAGTGTCTGTGTGGCTGCTGTGAGCAGCACATAGGCCTTACCTTGGATTTACAAATGCTGATGCTCACGCTCAAGAGTCCAGCTAGTATTTTATGAAGGAGGCAGCAGATTGGGGGCTCTCAATAACACAAACCCATCTAGTGCATTTCAGGTTTTGCAGGACCTGAAAAATACATGAAATCAATTCAGGAAGCCATTAAAAGGGTAAGCAAAAAGAAAAGTCCTTCATGATTTAAATTCTGCACCACTTCCCTTTCTCTTGATGAGACAAGAGCAAAGAATCTATGAGAAGGGCACTGAGGATGGTGAGCACTGAGATCAACAAAAGACCATTCCCATGTTCCTCACTCGATTCTGTAGTTTCATTTCTCATACTTAAATCTTTTAAAAACTATTTTACATAAATAAAGTATACATACAGAAAGTATACATACACACAAATCACAAGTGTGCAGCACAATGAATTTCACATACTAAGCACATCATGCAATCAGTGCCTAGATTAAGGAATAGAACATTCCAGGATGCCCGGGGCCTCCTTCATGTACCCTTTCAGTCGCTACCCTCTCCACAGGGTAACCACTCTCCTGACTTCTGCAGTCTTGCCTGGACTTGAGGTTTATATAAATGGAACCTGACAATATGTGCCCATTTATACACTTTATGTCTGCAGATTCACCTGTGTTGTCACAAGGAGCTATGAGATGATGCATTCCCATCACTGAGAAGCATCCCTCTGCATGAAGCTGCTACACTTTTTCTTCCCATTCTCTTGTGGAAAGCTATTTGGGCAGTTTCTGGTGTAGGCTGCAGATGGCCCCTCATAGGCATATCTCTGTCGGAAGCTGCTCTGATACTCTTGCTTCTTCCTGAGGTGCAGGCCCCCACCAAGACACAAGGCCCCACCAAGATGCAAGGTAACGCTGAGGGACAGGTCCCTACCAATACACAGGGCCCCATCAAGGCACAGGGCACCAGTCTGAGGCATTTGAGACCTGGCCCAGCTGGCAGCATCACACAGTGCTTCCTTCCCAAGGGCTCCAGGCTGCTAGAGTTCAAATAAGCAAAGCCTCTCTTCTATCCCACAAACTATTCTGGCACTTCTACCATCTCCCCAGGGCTTAGCCCAAGGACCTCTTCCTCTAGGACCCACAAATGTCCCCTCCAGTCCAAGGGGGAATGTTGCTCTTAATCTCCCCTTCTCCTGAGTCCTGGGCTTTTGTCATGAACCGTTTCAATTCCCTCAAAGGTCTAGTATTTAAAACTCAGGAGCCATGGAAGGATCACCAGGCCCTATCTGCCACCCTTTCTCCACTTAGATCCCTCCTTCCTCCCATCTCTTACCTGCAGCGCGGGCAGCACTCTGTGGAACATGGTACTTTTCCTGGGAAAGGTTAGTATTTTCTCAGCCTGCACCAGAGAATTACAAGCCCCATGATCCTGAAATTCCCCCTGACTTGCCAGACCACTTCTAACAGCACAACCTTCCAGTGTTTTGACCCAAGCAGGGGAGCTTGTGGTGCTTTATAAGGAGCCAGACGGTGTGCTATCTGTGCAGTTAAAGCTGGAAAGGTTGCCCCTGCCTTGAGCTGCTCAGCCTCTCTGCCAGCCCTCACCGGGCTCGCTGCCCCTAGTCGCTCTCCTGCACACCCAAGGCGAGGTTAGCTACCTCCCTTCGTCAGATGTGGCCACAGGCTTCTCGCCCTGGCAGTGCCTTCCTTGAGCACTTCTTGAACCGCCTCACCTGTGGTCTTTAGAGCACAGGGCAAGAACAGAAAGGGAGAATTTGCTGGTAGCCAAGGCTCTCTGTCCTAGTGGGGATGCCTGCCTCAGAGCAGTGGAGCCCATCGGAACACCCGACATACTGATCCACCTTCCATGCCTCTCTCCTCCCACTTCCTGGGCCTCTGAAGCTTCAGGACATTCTCAGGACCTTAGTTACCAGGTGGGGTGGACAAAAGCAGCGTTTGGGGAGTGAAGACACACCACTCTCGTTTCTCTTTCACCTCACACTGCAATGTGTGCCTGCAATGTTACATCACTATGGTTATAACTACTCTTATATGAAGCTTAAAGAAAGCTGAACCATGGCAGTAGGTGAAGTTGAATATGTGAATTAGGAAAATGGAGGCATGGTTCAATGTATCATATAAAAACTACATCAGTGTGCACCCACACAAATACTCTGGGAGGCTCAGTGGAGACTCACTCGGGCAAGATGTGGAAATGGCTCCCCCTGGTGGGATTTCCTGCAGTTCCCCATGGAACTGCAATCCTAGCTCAGGCCAAAGGCCCAAGCTAAGCAGTCTGCCATCTCCGGCAGGATTGGAAGACTTTCATTTGCTGCAGGGCCAAGTTATGACTCCTGACATCCTCTGTCCTGAAATGACACTCAGTTCCAGGAAGAACTGGCTTCTGGGACAAACTTGCACTGGTGCCCAGTCTGGCCAAGCAGGTAGCCCAGTGTGTCTGGTGTGAGGGAAGCCAGCCCTGCTGGGCCTGAGCACAGACTGATAGTGGTAAGGGGAGCCAGGGCCTCTGGGTGGGGCAGAGGCTGCTCCCTACTGCCTCTCAATTCATAACCAAGAGGGGACTGTAGCAGGAGCCCTGGTTCTGTTTATGTTGCAAAAGACGCTGGTGCAGTTTTAAGTTTAGATCACCTTGCTGTGCCACTGAGAAAATGCATGCAGCAGGAGAAGGGAAACAAACTGGAGCCATGCATGACCTTTGCCTCCTTCTGGAAGCAACTGGCAATCCCGGGCTCACCCAGACCAGAGTGGATTTAGAATATTGGGTGATTTGCTCACTGAGTCCCAAGGACATGGCTACATAATGCCTCAGGTGCACCCTGCTATCATATACACCCATGACATGTGAAACTTCTGGTTGTCCATCCAGGGACCATCGTCAGCTTCCAGTGTTTGGTCTCCTGTTCCCCCTGGTGCTGGATCCAGCCTGGCTTGAAACCCCTACTGAAATGTTGGCATGGAAGCCCAGGCAGAAACCTTCCTCCTGTCCTAAAGCTGCCATCCCCATGCCCCTTACATGCATCCTCGGGTTGGGTAGGAGACAGCACCACTTTCCCCATCCTCATCTTGGGTAACTGCTGTAGAGCCTCCTATCTGATGCAGCCTTGAGAAAGTTATCAGAATATGATTGGAGGAACATCAGAGCAGCCCCCTAGTGTGTAGCATAAAGCTACAATTAATGCTTGAACAAAAGACACAGACATGTGAGGGAAACAGAACAGATGGCCTCTGGGCTACCATATAAAGCAACGATGAATAAAATATTGGAGAAAATAAAATTCTATGTTCAATAAGGGGAGAATATATATCCCCATGGATATTCTCATAAATGGAATATAAGTGCAAAAAAAATGTTAAGACTGAAACTGTGACTGGTGGAGCTCTGAGTCTAGATACTGTTAAGGACAGCTAGGAATTCAAGGTCTGTCAAATGATGAGAAAGAATTAAATTGCCTACTTGAGGTGGGGGACCAGAGTCATGTTCACTGATCAAAACTCCAGAAGCTGCAACTGGCCTCTCCCTACCCTCTTTGAGAAAATAGATGGATAGGGAGGCCCCTGGACACCAAAACGGGTCTGCGTGTGGCCCTGATGCAGCCTCCTCCTTCCCTGAGTCATTCCCAGGATCACAGCAGGGCAGCAGCCCTTGCTGCCCGGGAGGTCTCACTCTGGACAGGCCCCAGGGAGGGCAACAAAGAAAGGTGGCAGAGAGAGAGAAAAAACGGGAAATGAACCTGGAGTCTGAGTTCCAAACTACAGGAAAACTCACCCTGCATTGACAGTCTAGAGACAGATTCATGCCAAATGAAGTGAAAAGAAAAGAGCAACCAGAAAGAGACTTCAGTAGCCTCAAAGAGCTGACTGAACATATAATGCTCATTAAGAAACAAGCAATTATGAAATAAAACCCAGGAGAAAGGTGCCATTCTGAAACAATGGAAGCAAAAATATTATTTGATAAACAGTTTGGGAGAAATAATTGATTATTTGGGAAAATACATATATGTATAAAACGTCTAACATACTAAAAAAAATCCAAATATTTTCTGGTCTCTAAAAAGAAGATGTCCTNCTCTCTCTCTGCCCTTCCCCTCACTCATGCTTTGTCTTTCTCTCTCTCTCTCAAAAATAAACATTAAAAATTGTTTTTTAAAAAGAAAAAATGAGTCAGCAAAAGAATAGACTGACAGATTTAACTATAAATTTTTTTAATACTTATAGTTAATAAGGGGGAAAAAAGCAAACAAATAAAGTAGGGAAATATTGGCCATTAAGTAGTTTGCACAGGCTTTGAATCCAAACTTTCTGGGTACGACTTTGGATAAGATACTTGATTTGTTCATGTTTCTATGTCTTCCGTAAATGAGACTAATCATTGCATCTGCCTCCTCATGAGTTAAGATTAACTGACTTACTACCTATAAAGTTCTTAGAACAGTCACTGGCACATGGAAAGTACTCCACAGATATTTTTATGTTTTATTGTACTATGTGAGAAATTCAGACACAAACAGTTCACAGCAGAGAAGCCATAACTAATTAACAATCACAGTTAAAAATTCGACTTCACTAATAATGAAAAAAATCAAAATAAAATTTAATTTTTACCTTTTTAGTTGGTAAACATTGTTAAAATGACAATAGAGTGTTCCTTTTCTAACCATTCTAAAAAATCTCCTTTGATCAAAGCATTATGATTAAGGAACTTAGGACTTTATACAAAGTTTGGGGTAGGGGAGATCAAAATCTTAAGTAAACTTATGTTCTGAAAAGGCTTTATGCCACCGTGCACCCTTTAGGATGACAACAGTAGACACAGAAAGCAACAAGTGTTGACAAGGGTGTGGAGAAATGAGAACCCTTGAGCACTTTTGATGTGACTATAAAATGACAAAGCCATTATGGAAAACAGCATGGTGACTCCTCAAGAAATTTAAAATAGAATTGCCATATGATCCAATAGTCTAACGGTTCACAAAAGAATTGAAAGCAGAGTCTCAAAGATATATTTAGACACTCATGCTGATAGCAGCATTATTCACAATAGCCAAAATGTGGGAGCAATCCAATATCCATCCATGGATGAATGAACAAAATATGGCAAAATACGGTACGTGTATACAATGGAATACTATTCAGCCTTTAAAAGAAAGGAAATTCTAATACATGCTACAACATGTTTGAAACTTGAGGACATTATACCAAGTGAAATAAGCTAGCCACAAAGACAAATACAGTAAGAACCCACTTACATGAGGTAGTCAAATTCACAGAGACAGATAGAATGGTGGTTGCTGGAGTCTGGGAGGAAGGCGCAGTGTGAGTTGTTTAACAGGCACAGAGTTTCCATCATGCAAGATGAAAAGGGTTCTAGGGATTGGTTGTACAACAATGTGTACAACACTACTGCATTGTACATTTTATTTGTTTGTTTGTTTTTATTTCTGAGAGAGAGAGACAGCATGAGCAGGGGAGGGTCAGAGAGAGAGGGAAACACAGAATCTGAAACAGGCTCCAGGCTCTGAGCTGGCAGTCAGCACAGAGCCCGACGCGGGGTTCGAACCCACGAACGAGGAGATCATGACCCGTGAGATCATGACCTGAGCAGAAGTCGGACACTTAACCTACTGAGCCACCCAGGCGCCCTAGTGGCTCAATCGGTTTAACATCTGACTCTGAATTTTGGCTCAGGTCATGATCTCACAGTTTGTGAGATGGAGACCTGAGTCAGGCTCTACTCTGACAGAGTGGAACATGGTTGGGATTCTCTCTTTCCTCCTCTCTCTCTGCTCCTCCCTTGCTCATGCTCTCTCTCTCTCTCTCTCTCAGAATAAATAAACATTTTTTAAAATTAAGATGGTAAATTTTATTATGACAATTTTTAAATGTTTAAGTTTTGTTTTTTATGTTTTAAAATATTCTTTATTTTTAGTAAGGTAAAATTATAGATTATCAATTTTACAAAACAGATTGGTAACTTCTTATTGAATAATGGTTGTCCATTAACCTTCCCTTACTGCAGAGCAGTTTCCTAAGAATCCCTCACATCTCTCAATGAGATGTTTGCAGATTAGTTCTGGTTTATTACCACTAATGGATGGACCTATGAAGAAGAATTCTGGTGTTTGCTTACATGTAGTTCTCCATCTTAAACACTCAGTGCCTTTCCATTTATCAGTGGGACTATGTAATGTATGCAATTATGTAATGTAATTATGAAACAGAGAAAAAGAAAGTGTGGTTCAGGGAAAACTAGCTATGGAAGATGGCGGTAGGAAGAGAAGCTTGTGTGCCCTCCTGGAATGAGCCAGTGGTCCCAGCCCAGGAATTCTGATTGGCTGGATCTGGGTCCTGGGGCACACGTGTTTGGATAGGCTCCCTCAAGCGGTTCTAAAGTGGAGTCTTTGTTCTATGACAAGGCAATATGACATCTCAGGAAAAAAAAAAAAAACAAACCCACAGGCCTTGAGGTCAGGCCACTGGGAGTGATGTTCTCTCCAGTCATTCTTCCTCTCCCTCAGCTTTATATCCATCCTTCCTACCCAGAAATCCATCTCCTATCTGTCCCTGACTGCCCTTGGTTGTTGTCTTAATTCAGACTTTCATCACCTGTCACTGAGACAGTTTCTATAGCTTCCAAACTAATTTTCCTGACATCAGTCTTGATCTTCTCTAATACATTTTGCACTGCCTTTTCGTATACATCTTCCTTTCCCTGTGGCTGGAATTTCTGGCTTATAACAAGGGTGTATTTGCTCTGCTTTATGCACTAGTTATTTTCTCAGATCATCAAGATCCTGGCAATGACTAGGGAGCGATTTACACTTTTGCAACATGGTTCTCATTATGCTTTCTCCTTCTTGCTTCAGCAAACCTTCAGTATCTTCTCTTGTGTAAGAAATGAACCAGGATGTTACCATGAAGATTTGCCATTTTGATTTGTTCCTCATGATCAACAAAGTTTTAAAGAAATTTTGCTTCAACAGAGAGTTGTGTCTCCATCCACACCTCTGGGCATTGGGTGTTTTCTAGGGTCTCAGTTGAAGAGCCTCTCTTGGGATCTCCATCTTGTCCTGTGGAACTAAAGACCAAAATTAGAAAATGCCTTGAAGCCTAGAGTTCTGCCTTATTTACTATTTAACCCCAACTCCTACAGCATGCCTGGCATATTTATTGAATGAAAAAGTGAATGAATGAATTCATCCTTCCATCCATCCATCCACCTAAAATAAATGTTAGAAATAGTCCTTTAAAATTCCCCAGAGTCAAAAATGTATAGAAGCGCAAAACAAGCATTGAATGTCTTTACTGTTCTCAGTTCCCTCTTGCCTTGTACCTCCTACTCCCACCTTCTCCATCACAAAGACCTATGGCACGCTCTCAGGTACTTCTTACCTTGGACTCCAGACCCCAGAAGTGGCAAATCCAATCCAGATGTAACCAAAAGAGACAGACTAAAATTCAGGGATCGAGTCTACTCATCTTCAGACACCCACAGGACAATCAGCGCTTCTCTTCACGAAATGGGATACATATTTTAGTTCAATAATGCTGATATTAGCAATAATTCCTCACCGACCTCCTCTACTCTGCTATTCAATGGCTCAATGGCAAGGAGAGTACAGCAAAGGGAAGTACACGTTAGATTCAGATAAAGACAAGCCCACTTCCAGTTCTTACTCCCAGGTGGCTCTCTATACATAAGGCAGGAAAGGAAAATACAGACTAAACAGGGTCAGGAGGCCCATATTTGTAATTTTAAGGTTAAGAAAGGAATTTGTCTGTATCCTGATGGCAAGAAAACCACATCAAAATATCAACTGTGTCACTTGGAACAGACACGTGAAATGTGTTTTCTTGTGGGCGTTTTCAGCTTTAGTTACAGGTTTTCCTCCCTCTCCAAAACTAGATAGAGCATTCCTATGAAAACTTTTGAAATCCAAAATGGCATAAAGCAAAGACACAATTAGAATTTACATGGAAAAAAAGATTTAGTATCCTCAGAACCAAAAAATAACCTTTCTTAGGCTTTTCTGATACTTTAGGACACATTTTGCTAACGGATACATGAAAAAAATCAAGATAGAGCACAAGATGCTCACAGACCCAGTTCAAAGCTCTGGCAGGTTCATGCCAAAACGCTTCCCTGGGAAGGCGCTTGCTGGCGCCACTTCTGCTGCTCGTGGTGACTGCTGCTTCCCATAAGGGCCGCGATGGAAATCAGTGCTGAGTGCTACCTTCACTTTTTTTCTGTGAAAGCAAAAATCCCCTTCAGATTTCTTTTGGTTAGCGCAAGGAGATACTAATGTAGGTCTTTTGTAAAAGTAAAATGGCATAACGCAAACTTTCAAAACCCAGGGGGTACCTGTATCTAGTAACTGTTTTGTTACTGTTTTTTTAGAATGGCAGACTTCTTTTTCTTTTTCTTTTTTAAAGGCACACAGTTTCGCCATCTGGCGGCCAAATAAATTACAAACCCGCAATTACGTTGATCTTAAGCAGGGCCTTTGTAGCTGCAGAGTGTGTGAATGGGTACTTTTAGAGTTATTCCCTTCCCTTTTAATCCCCACTTCCATTTTCCCATGAGAATATATCAGTCACAGACGCCTGCCTGGCTCAATCGGTTAAGCCTTCCATTCTCAATTATGGCTCAGGTCAGAGCTGAGAGCCTGATTAATGTTCTCTCTCCTGCTGCCCCATCCCCTGCTTTCCATGCTCACTCGGTCTCTCCCTCTAAAATTAAAAAGCAAAACATTAAAAAAAAAAAGAGTGTATCAGTCACTGCATAGAGAGTACCAGGGCATTGAGCCTGATAGTATCCGGATCCCTACAGGGAAAGATAAGGAGATTTGATCTTGGGATGATGTGAAACTGGTTAGGACAAAAGCAAAAAGGAAGAAGGGATGTGCCCGGCACTCATGTCAATCACACAGTATTCTCAGATGAGGGAAGGAGAGCAGAATCTTTGAGTGCTTCCAGTTTCTCAAGAACCATGGCCTTAGAATGGAATGGAAAGGGTAGGATGACTATTGGTGAGCAGGGATCAGACACTCGCCCCCCCCCAAAAAAAATAAAAGAAGACAAGAGAAACTGTAGCTGCACTAAATGTATTCAAATGCTTGCTATGAATGGACCACAGGCCAGAGTAAAAACCTTTTTAAAAAATGGTGATACTAAGAGTATCACTAAGTCACCACCAGTGATCTTTGAGGAATCATGGAAAGGAAGACAGGTATTAGGAGGCTGGAGGTAGCTTTGACAAAAGGCAAATGTTGAAAATTACAAATCAGTGGCCTTAACAATGACCATAGGTAAAAATCCTCAAGTGAGATACAAAAAGGTGTCTTGTGGGGCACCAGGGTACCTCAGTCAGGTAAGCATCTGACTTCTGCTCAGGTCATGATCTTGAGGTTCATGATTTCGAGCCCTGCATCAGGCTCTGTGCTGATAGCTCAGAGCCTGGATCCTGCTTCAGCTCTCTCTCTCTGCCCCTCCCCTGTTCACACTCTGTGTGTGTTTCTCTCTCTCAAAAATAAAGAAACATTAAAAAAAAAAAAGTGGAGGATGGGCATGTAGGAGGGCACTTGTGGGGATGAGCACTGGGTGTTATGTGGAAACTAATTTGATAATAAACTATTTGTAAAAATAAAAAAAAAAGTGGTATCTTGTGAGGCTTTAGGAGCAGTAAATGTGGCCGCCAGGGTCATGCCAGTCTGTCCTCATTTATGTTGTCTTGTTGGGAAGACTGATAGAATGAGGCACTATAGCAGAACAAGGCGTTGCATTTGATTAAGGCATTTCATGACATCTCAAACTATAACCTTCTGGAACAAATGGAGAAATACAGAATTGATAATTGTACTGTTAGGAGAAACTAGAACTGGTTAAATGATAGAATTCCAAGGTGCTAGAGGATTTTCAGTAAATCCTGTCTTGCTCAATATTTATATCATGTCTTGTGTGTAATACAGAGGATGTGTTTAGCAGATATGAGGATGGTATGGAGCTTGAAGGTATAGAAAATCCTTTGGATTCCAGAATCAGTACCCCAAATCCATCTAGTCAGACCAAAGAGACTCTAACAGGAAGAGGTCGGTCTTTCTTCTTTCTCAGATCTCATTCTCTTGTTTTATGGGTTTTGCCCATAGTTTCTCCTCTGCTTACAGTTCTGCTAAAACTTGCTCTGCTTCCCCCAAATCCTCACTTTAAGTGAAAGCATCTTATCCACCTTAACCTGCTTTCATCTCTCCAGCAATTGGTCACTGAAGTCACTGAACAGAGTGTCCCTCACTTCCTCGACTACCCCTGAAAACAATCTAGATTCACCTGATCAATATGCCATCAGCCTCAATCTCAGAGACTGGGCGACTGATTCCTCTTATTCCAAGCCAATCACTCTTCCTGGCCTTAAAGTCCATCCTCTGCCTTCTCCCCAGGCCTCACCTAGTAACCATCCTGTCCTCTTCCAGTATCTTCAAGCACGCCCTCTCCCTGGGCTCCTTCCTCTCCTTCCTGCTCTTAAAACAAACAAAAGAAAAAAATTTAGAAACCCTTCCTTTCTCCTTCTCACTAAACTCTTCAAAAGACTTGTTTCCGCCACTGTGTCAGAGATTGGGTTCTCTGGAAACAGACACCCAGATAGAATTTGAGATGCAAGATGTTGATTAGAAATCAACTTCTATGACGGTAAGGGGAGGACCTGCAGAGCCTCAGACAGCTATGGAGAGCTCCACAGAGCAAACCAATTTTGGCTGAACCAGCCAGGCTTTTCCAACCCCAGCCCTCCTTAGTCACCATGAGGGGCTTGCCCCAAAACACGAAGGGCCCTGAAGGAGCTGACATTTGGTGACTGTCACCATACCTCTGTGTCTCCCACATTCTCCTTGCTTCCCCTTTCTGGCACTTGGAAATCCACCTTCCATTTCCACTTTTATCCCATGTATCCCCTCCCTTTGCCCCACTCCAAATCCAATGGGTACTGTGTGATTCTCCCCTTCCCAGAAACTCTGTTGCATTCATTGGTGCTGTTTCTGCCTCTATGTCTCTCTCCTCTCAGAAGTCTCAAACCTTGATTTCCACAATTACTCCCTCTTCTACTTAGTCTTTTTTTTTTTTTTTTTTTTTTAAAGTAGTTTCAGGGCTTGAACTCCTGACTCTGAGCTGAGATCAAGAGTCCAACACTTGGGCACTTGGGTGGCTCAGTTGGTTAAGTATCTGACATCAGCTCAGGTCATAATCTCATAGTTCTTGAGGTCGAATCCAGCTTCAGGAGAGCTCCAGCCCCACTTCAGGTGAACATGAACCCATTTTGAGTGAGCTCCTCTTCTCTCTCTCTCTCTGCCCCTCACTCACTTGCACCCTCTCTCTCTCAAAAAAAAAAAAAAGAGTCCAGTGCTTAGCTGACTAAGCCACCCAGGATCCTCATCTCCTACTAGTCTTAACTTCTATGGCTGGCCCTTCTTGACCTTCTCTGGGGTCTTGTCTTCTACTCACCACCTAAGTGTTCAGACTCCATCCTCCCCTTCCCCCATACCCTCCCACGGTGATCTTGCCCAGAGTCAGGTTTTAATCTCCATTTACGTGCCAGTGACTCCAAAATCTACTCTCTAGTCCATTCTCTCCCTCTTCAGCTTTCAATTCTCACATCTAATTGGCTGCTAGACATGTCCATACTAACACTGTCAAGACAGGGAAGTTCTGCTTCTCCTTTCCTGCTGCGTTCCTACCCTTAAGAAGTCTGCTCCTAGTGCAACAATTGGATCCTTTGAACCTGCTCCATCAAGTTCCTTTTCTAGGCAGCTATCGTTGCTCCATCCTGTTTGGGCATGTGCGTGAAAGCACTCTGAACACCAGTAAGAACTCTACATGGAAACCTGCATCACTGCTACAGAAAAAGCTGATGCTGGGTGCTGAAGCCAAAAGAACATTCATCACTTCTTCCCTGATCACACCCACTACTTACCTAAACAGGTGTGAACCTCTGACTCACTGGGTCCCCAGGAAAGAGTTATTCAGAATTTCCTTATTACAGGTGATGAGAGGTGATAGTGATTTCTTTTATAGCTATGTTTCTCCTGAAGAAAAGTATTCTCCAAGTGGGTGGTTTGCAGCCATGCCTTCTTTCCCCCTGTCTTGTATATGTGTGGTAAAAGCACACAGGAGGCATTTCTTGAGGAAAATGATCTCCACTTTATTTAAATGCATGGTGCTTCGTGTGTATCTATCTGTCATTTCTTCCCAAATTGAAATTTCCAGTTGAATTCAGTGAATACTTATGGAGCACATACAATGTGCTAAGGGAAGGACCGAGTAGAAGACATTCTCTGCTTTAAGGAACTTAGAGGGTAGTAAAAGGAATAAGCCTAATCAAGCATGTGCCAATTTGCTGGTGATTATAGAAGCCACAGAACCTATGTGCTGTGGGGTTCCAGAGAAGGGAAACGTCTCCATCCAGGCTGGTTTCATAAAAGCATCTGGGATACACCTTGAAGGCTAGATCAAATTTCAGGGAGTGAGCACATGACAGAAATAAACAAGAAAAAACGATGACACACAAGGAATAGAGAAAAAAGAGTGACAAATGGCAAAAAGCTATCAGAAAAATATCTTTAGAGAACTGCAAGATAAACAAAGAATAACAGTAAGAAAATTTTCTCATAGCTAAGGCCAAATACTGAGACTATAGGAATATCCTGGGAGACAGAAGCAAGGTCATGGTACAAAGATTATTAGGATAATATTAGTACAAAGAGGTATGTAGGAGAGGCAAGAGTACTGCCCCATTAGCCCTTCACAGGCCCCAGCTGAGACCCAGCCTCTTTGGATTTCCCTTTCTTACCGTCAGGTGGGATGGGTGGCTCCAAGACCCCACCTCTGTCCAGCTCAGCAAGGAGGACACCACTCACTAAGACAGACACTGCTGCTGTGCTGACCCATCTCTTCTGGTTTGGTAACATGTCCCCAGTGTTGCCAGAGTGGCTACCTCCCAACTATACCAGTTCATCCTTCTGCCTCATGGTTACAAAGTGGCTGTTCTGCCTGCAGGCATCATATCCATATTCCAAGCAGAAAGGAAGAGTAAAGAGCAAAATGTATGTTGCAACTGAATCTATCTGAAAGCAACAGAATTCCTGAAAGCCACACCAAATGGACTTCTGCTGATGACTCATTAGCCAAATAGTCATGTGGCCACCCCTAGATGCAAGGGAGTCTGGGGAAGTAAGTGTTCTTAAGTAGCACACTGTCCCTCAAACAAGATTGAGATACCATTGCTGAAGGAGAAGAGGATGGTGGAGTTTGAGGCAGCTATCAGCTCTGCTGGTGTCAGAGATACGTAGCCATCCAGATAAACAGTTAAATGATAAGATAGAGGAGGCTGCTGAGAAAGGATCTTCTGAGTGGATGAGGGGGAGGGAATATCTAGGTAATTCTCCACTGGGGTGTCGGCACCTGCGCGGGCTGTTCTCCCATTCTTGTGGGAGTGCTCATGAGGCTCACAGGGAGCAAGTGGTTTATTTCACTTGCCCCAGGTCACTCAGTTAACAGAAAAGCAAGAACGCACACCAATTCCCAACTTTGAGTCTGAGTTCTTTCCAGCGCCCTATACATTTGTAAAACATGTTCAAGGGACATTTGAAGATCCACAGAATGGCCTCGTGGGGCTCTGGCAAGTATCCAGATTGGTACGCAGTGGCCAGGCCTCAACTCCTGGGCCTCTTCACCCATAGAAGTTCTACCTTTGTGTTTTTCTTATATAGTGAGCTTCTTTCTCTATGAGATTTAATTTGAAAAAAGGGCTAAACTATTACTTTATTTTAATTTAAAATGTTTATTTTGAGAGAGAGAGCAAGTGAGAGTGAGCAGGAGAGGATCAGAAAGAGTGAGAGAATCCCAAGCAGGCTCTGCACCAGCACAGAGCCCAACACGGGCATGATCCAATGAACCACTAGATCACAACCCAAGCCGAAATCAAGAGTCAGATGCTAAACCAGTTGAGCCACCCAGAAGCCCCTAAACTGTTACTTTAAAAACATTCTGGGGTCACCTGAGTGGCTCAGTCGGTTGGGCTTCCAACTTCAGCTCAGGTCATGATCTCGTGGTTCGTGTGTTCAAGCCCCGTGTCGGGCTCTGTGCTGACAGCCAGCTCAGAGCCTGGAGCCTGCTTCAGATTCTGTGTCTCCCTCTCTCTCTGACCCTCCTCTGCTCACACTGTCTCTCTCTCTCTCTCAGAAATAAATAAAACACATTTAAGAAAAATTTAAAAAAAACATTCTGGTGGCACCTGGGTGTCTCAGTTGGTGGGGCATCCGACTTCAGCTCAGATCATCATCTCACAGTTCAGGAGTTCGTGCCCTAAGTGGGGCTCTGTGGTGACAGCTCAGAGCCTGGAGCCTGCTTCAGGTTCTGTGTCTCCCTCTCTCTCTGCCCCTGCCCTGCTCATGTGCTCTCTCTCTCAGATGCAAATAAACATTAAAAACTTTTTAATAAAATAAAAAATAAACGATTCTGCTGTGTAACTATTGTGTACATTCATTATTTGGTGAGCATTTTAAGATAGATCTAATTATTTAATACATTCAATACGTCGGTCCTCTGAGTCTGAAAGTGTGACCAATACACAAGGGGCTCCAGAAACAGCTCATACCTGTTTGGTGCCAGCATCTGAAGACAGCACTGTCTAAAATGGGATTAAAATGAGAGGGGATGGGGTCAGACACCTCCAGAGGCAATCTGGAGGGAGTCAGGATATCCCCACCCCAACTAAGAGTCCCTTGATGGAGTACAGTACGGGCTATACCCACTGTGAGCTTTGTAAAGGCCACTTTTAGGCAGGAAGCTTGAGTAATGGAAACCTGAGTAGGGTAGAAAGACCCACAGTGACCACCAGGCCGAGTGCAAATAGGCCCATTTAAGTGGGCCCACTTATGGCCCACCTCAAAATAGCCGTAAGTCCTATTTGACCAATGGGCTACTTGCAACTGGGCACAGGTACCAAAAAAGGAAAATTCCACATGTTCCCATATCTTCTCACACCTCCAATTAACTATAGCTCCTCCCATCCCCCCACTGCCTCCAGGCAGAGTCTCTCTGATATCCTTCAATAAACCTCTATCTTCTTCATTGCCCACTCAGCCGGCCTCCAACCCATCCAGTTGCCCCACAAGTGTGGCTCCATCTCTCTGGCAAGGCAGCGTGCCTGGGGAGAAGGGGTCTTACTTAGCAGAAGCTGTTGGTCTGAATTGAAGAAGGAACTGTGTCTGTCTTTGGCTTATTTTCATTCAGTAGTCACACATTGACTAGATGAAGAAAAGAAGGAAGGGAGAGAGTGGGGATTTCAGTGATGACTCACTTGCAGATCTCTGACCCTCAGACTCCCGTAGGGGAGAAATCTACTGACTTCCATACAGGAAAGCTGGCTACAGTGTGCCTACAGGGAGACCAAAGGGAGACATTTTTAAAAGACTTCTCCCAGGTTGAATTAAATAGTCACAGGCAGCCCATCGGTATGCAAGCTTTGCAACAAATAGCACCTTTTGTGCAAATTAGGAAAAAAGTTTCCTTCCTTTGGCCAGGGAGTCTTTCTGTGCCCTTCTGGGATCTGAGGCCAAGGACGGTGAGGCTGAGGTTGGAATTCAGCCAAACTCACCACCTTTGTGAGTTCATAGGCAGAGCCCTAAGTACCCAAATCTCCCTGTGCTTAAGGTTGTCTGTTGGGATGCACAGTCCTGCATTCTACACATGAAAGCATTTTCAGCTCCAGACAGCATCTGCCTTGAAAGGGAGGAGGAAGAGACAAGGAGAAGCTTCTCTTCCCTTCCCCTTTTTTGTGATATGTGGCCACAGGATCTGTGCAAATGTGAATGCATGCATACACACTTGCATGCCCATGCATACATTCAAGCACACACAAAGTCAGAGGCCTGTTGGGTAGAGCTTAAGCCACCGAATGTTTCAAAAAGAATAGCAATACCTAAAATAGAATAATTGGTACATTAAAGATGAGGCTTATCTTACTATTCACAGTTCTTAGTATTATATGTAATCACATTTTAGAAACCCAACAGGTAAATGGGCAGTATTGAATTTAGGAATCACAATCTAGTGAATTCAAGGAAGCTGATGTTACTCACAGGAGTAAATTAAGTAGGAGGCATAAGGCCACGGTTAAGAGCTTTGTGTAGGATTCCTGGAGCTCCAAGCATTCAGAGTGCATCAGAGTCATCTTGCAGAGAGCCAATATCCATTTTCCATTTCTCCTACTGACAAAACTCCAATTTTACTTTTGAGTAAACTTTAGAAATGTTCCGCTGCTTGAAAAATATTTTTTTCCCTCAGCTTCCCATGCAAGGTAGGAGAGGCTGTGTAACACAGTTCGATGAGATGTCCTCCTAAGCTACTAAATGGGACTTGCAGGAAAACCCTTTTCTGGAACTGACTCTACAGGCTTGGATTCCCTTTGGCCCTGATCTTCCCATTTCCCCCTGCCTGAAGTATCGACATGAGAGCTGGAGCTCCAGCAGTAATCCGGACAGCATTTCTTCATTTACTCAACAAACACATGGTGTTTTAGTGCTGGGGACTCCACATGAAGAAAATAGCAAAAATCCCTTCCCTCAGTGAACTTAGTCTAGTGGGAAGAAACAGATCATCAAAAAATTGCTAAATAATATGTCAGAATGTGGTAACATTAAGGTTAAGGAGGAAAATAAATGAAGAGATGATGCAAGACACAGCCAGCCCTAGAGAAGATGGCTCAGGGGCTGAGGGAGCCATCTTTTTGCTGCACTATTAGGAGCTCTGTTCTCACCTTGAGATTGATTTTAAATGCAGAAAAATCAAGCCCCTAACTTGTTTATGTCACTGTTTTTCAGGTTTCTGTTACTACCAGCTGAACGCCATCCCCTAGCTGATAATGATCCTAAAAGAAGACTGTTTTGGGCATGTGCGGTTAACACTTACTCAGCTGTCATCCATATGAATAGGTTGTTAGCCAGATGACACAAATAGCAAGACAAGTAATAGATTTTCAAAAAAGTAACTACTCCAATCCATGAATATATACAAAGCACTGCTGCAAAAATATGATGATTTTTCACAGAACTTTTCTGTAGATTGAATATTGAAAGTTTCAGTGGTGGCCCTGAAGTTACTGAACCTTATAGTGCTGCATTAAAGACTAATCTTCACATGAACAAAATGTGGGCGGAGGAGGTAATATGGAAAAAGAGGAGGTAAGGGGAGAGAAATGGGGAAGAGAGGTAGGGGTCTTTGTTTATAGCAGAGATTGCAGACTTTGCCAATTGCAGAGGCAAAGCAGGAAATGCAAATAACAAAGCACTTGGGGGTGAGAAAAAAATAAAGCTCTTGCTGTTTCTTTGTTCTCCCACTTTTGGGTAAAAATGTGGGTTGGAACAGAAATTTGTCTGCTAAAGGAAAAAAGCTGCTCAAACTAAATGATAAATGCTAATTGCCATTTACACTCAGTGTGAGGTCGGTCAGGGGACACCAAGTAGACTCTGGTGACCTGAGAGGGGCAGCCACCATCCCACTCCATCGATTGTTATCCTCATGGGCCTCATGATGCCGGATAGTCTCAATTTTTAAAAGCTGGAAATCTGGATTTTTTTTAGGTGAAATCTCCCATTATTAAATGTTGGGAATGAATTCAATATTTTTGGTAAACATTCTGTTAGCATTTTATATGTCTCTGACCGGCCTTGAGTTTGTGCCCTCCAGGTATACTGAATAGATGGGATAAAAAGCTGTTGCAATGAAAAGTGGGAGAAAGGCAAGAAGTTAGGTGAGGTGAGGAGATGGGAAAGAAGGAGGAAATGGAAGTAAAGACCGAAGATGGTGGGATGGAAAGATTAAAATATAGATTGAGGGGCGCCTGGGTGGCTTAGTCGGTTAAGCGTCCGCCTTTTGCTTAGGTCATGATCTCGCGGTTCGTGGGTTCATGGGTTCGGGCCCCGCGTCGGGCTCTGTGCTGACTGCCAGCCCAGAGCCTGGAGCCTGTTTCAGAGTCTGTGATTCCCTCTCTCTCTGACCCTCCCCTGCTCACGCTGTCTCTCTCTCTCTCCTAGAAATAAATAAAACATTTAAAAAAATTAAAAATATATAGATTGAAAGCAAAAGATGTTGAAGAATATGAGCGAGAAGAGATTGGGAGAGAGTGAAGAAGAGAGTAAGAAAGTAAAAAAAAAAAAAGAAGAAGAAGAAGGTAGGAGAAGAACATGTGAAAGGAGAGGAGATTTGAAAAGGCAGGAAGTAGTGGGGGCTCTATAGATTTGGAATCATTCCACAGGGACACAAGAATATGCAGGCACCACAGGGAGAATACTAGCTCCACATGGTGAAAGGGAAGTCCAGTTTCTTAGCTTTTGGCCATCTCTTCCTTCCTTCCTTCCTTCCTTCCTTCTGTTGTGCAGCCTCGCGAATCCCCTGAGACCTCCAAGGAGCCGACACCGATGCAAGTACATTAAGAGTCTTTATTACAAGCTCAAGCAGGGCCTCATATGTCAACCGGTGCAGCGGCTGCAGGGTGAAGCCCCGAACAATAGCGAGCAGGGTTTTTATGGGGTAAGGGATGGGGGTGTTACAGTGCACACATTGTACGTATAGTATCATCACATAAGCACCAATCATAATTGTACAGCACCCATGGTAACAGTTTTGACCATTCAGTATCTGTGAGGTGTTCGTTACTTTTGGCGGGACCCAATCATGACCTTTGATAATCCTTTGAAAATGACCAATTATGAGGTGAGTTCAAAGGGCCTACCTGGGGTCTAGGCAAGCTGTGAGTGATTGGCTAGTTTGTACAAAGTAACTATCTGCAGTTCCCAGCCTTGACTCAGACCACAGGAATGTTACACATTTCTTTTGATTGGCTGATCCGAGGGTGACTTCAGCTGAAGCTTTTCCTGGAACTGGGGCTACGTGCAGGACGAGGTTGCTCTTAATGGAGGACTTAATTTCAGGCTCCTCACTTCCTTCCTTCCTTCCTTCCTTCCTGTCTGTCTTTCTGTCTTTCTGTCTTTGTCTTTCTTTCTATATTTTCTTTTCTTTTTTTTTTTTGAGAGAGAGAAGGAGAGGGAGAGAGAGTGTGTGTGGAAGCAGTGGGGAGGGTCAGAGGGAGAGGGAGATAATCTTAAGCAAGCTCCACATCCAGCCTGGACCCTGAAGTGGGGCTGGATCTCACAACCCTGAGATCATAACCTGAGCCAAAATCAAGAGTTGGACGCTCAACTGACTGACCCACCCACTTGCCCCTCACTTTCTATTGATAGTCAAATTGAAAGAGGGCTTCAGCTACCTCCATTCTGCTTGCAGCCAGTACTTTCTAATTCAGTTCCTCTTTCCAGTTTCTCTCTTAACTCAGACAAAAGACCCTTTGGGCAAAGCATCTACTGGGGACAGAAAGTACCCCCTTAAGCAATAAGGAGTTTCCAGATCCAGCAAGACCCCACATGATTGACTCCAAGACAAGGAACCACATGATTTCTGCTAACCACTTGGACATATCCACCAACCTTTGTCCCACATTTTCCTTTTATAAACATAGAGGCAGGCACCTGGTGGCTCAGTTGTTAAGCATCTGACTTTAGCTCAGCTCATGATCTCACAGTTTGTGAGCTAGGATCCCTCATCAGATGAGCTTGAGTCTTACTTTGGATGAGCCCCACTTCTCTTTCTCTCTCTCCCTCTTTCTGCCCCTCGCTCACTTGTGCTCTCTCTCTTAACATAACATAACATAACATAACATAACATAACATAACATAACGTAACATAACATATGGGGCGCCTGGGTGGCTCAGTCAGTTAAGCATCCAACTTCAGCTCAGGTCATGATCTCACGGTTTGTGGGTTCAAGCCCCGTGTCAGGCTCTGTGCTGACAGCCAGCTCAGAGCCTGGAGCCTGCTTCAGATTCTGTGTCTCCCTCTCTCTCTGACCCTCCCCTGCTCATGTTGTCTCTCTATCTCTCTCTCTCTCAGAAATGGATAAGAAAAAAAAATGAAAAAATAAAGGAAATGAAAACATTCATTTAAAAAAACATAACATAACATAATATAAAGCTAGAGACTTTTTCAGCACTTTGGAGACTCTTTGTGACACTAGTCAGTCTGCTGTGCTCCTAGTACAGGCCTCCCTGAAAAGAATTCCTTTCTTGTTTCACCACCACTCATATCTCTGACTTTGGATTTTGTCAGCAGCGAGTGCCCCAACCTGGTATGTTTGGGGTCCCCGGAGGAGGTGCTCTTGTGCCCCTGCTCCCCAGTTACAAAATAACTCAGACCCCCCACTTTCTACAGCTATAGGAAGTCTAGGATCCTGACCCAGGAAGTGTCATCATTTTCCTGGTCAATATTACCTCTTCCTTCTTTCTCTTATCACTTCCCTGTGGGCATCCAGGCTCTTCAGCCCTTCCCTTCCTTTACAAGCTAACACTGGGCTAGGGGTCAACTCAGCTTCAGCAGAGGCTTGAACCACAGATAGGCCAGTCAGAAGGGGAATTACATCCTAGAATAGGGACAAAGTAAAATTCCATACCAAAAGTGACTGTTCCTAAAATGATTTCTGTCTCAGGGGACCCACTCTAGACATTTCTCACCTCTCCACTCAAGGAATTGTGTTCAGCAATGGAACACCTCTTGGATCAGCCTCTCATTTCAGACTCTGCCTTAATTTCATGTAGTTAAAGGATACATTATAGATTTCCTCTTACAGGGGCGCCTGGGTGGCTTAGTCGGTTAAGCGTCCGACTTTCGCTTAGGTCATGATCTCGCAGTTCGTGGATTCGAGCCCCACGTTGGGCTCTGTGCTGACTGGCAGCTCAGAACCTGGAGCCTATTTCAGAGTCTGTGTCTTCCTCTCTCTCTGGCCCTCCCCTGCTCACACTCTCTCTCTCTCCTAGAAATAAATAAAAATATAAAAAAAATAGATTTCCTCTTATAAAGAGCAATACTCCCCAAAATCAATGGGGCGCCTGGTGGCTCAGTTGGTTGAGCATCCAACTCTTTTTTTTTAAATAACCCTTTTTCATTTATTTTGTAGATCATTTCTTTTCGCTAAAGTTTATTTATTTATTTTGAGAGAGAGAGAGCATGAGCAAGGGAGGGGCAGATACAGAGGGGGAGAGAGAATCCCAAGCAGGCTCTGTGCTGACAGAGTCAGATGCTTGGGGCACCTGGGTGGCTTGGTTGGTTAAGTGTCCAACTCTTGTTTTCAGCTCAGGTCATGGTCTCACAGTTTTGTGAGTTCAAGCCCTGTGTCAGGCTTGGAGCTGACAGCTCAGAGCTGACAGTGCAGAACCTACCTGAGATTCTCCCTTTCTCTGTCCCTCCCCTGCTCACACTCTCTCTGTCTCTCTCAAAATAAATAAATAAAACTTAAAATTTTTTTTTAATTTAAAAAAGAGCAATACAGCCCCAAATCAATGATACCATCATACCCTAAAGCAAAAAGAAAGGACAGAAGGTAGGAAGGAAGGAAGGAAGGAAGGAAGGAAGGAAGGAAGGAAGGAAGGAAGGAAGGAAAATAAAGGAAAGGGAAAGAAGAATAGCCAGTTTGTAGAAGTTGTGGTACTAGAGAGGAAAGAAGAGACAGGTGGAGCAAGTTTGGAGATGATGTGGAGGTAAGCTGTTCAGGCCCCAAAAGGGCTGTAAATTGAAGGAGTTACTGTCATCATGCTCAAGAACAGAGAGCAGTTTCCTCTTCTCTGCCAGGCCACACCGTCCCGTGTTATATCCTAAATAGCAGTCCAGCTCTCCTAAGGCCTACCCAGGTCATTTCCTATTTTTCTTCCATCCTTGCTTCCTTCGTTCCTTCATTCATTCGTTCGTTCCTTCCTTCCTTCTTTCCCTCTTTCTCTCTTCCTTTCAAGTAGGCTTCATACACAGCATGGAGCCCAATGCAGAGCCCAAACTCACAACCCTGAGACCAAGACCTGAGCTCAAATCAAGAGTCAGATGCTTAACCAACTGAGCCACCCAGGTGCCCCTCTTTCTTTCTTTCTTTCTTTCTTTCTTTCTTCCTTTCTTCCTTTCTTCCTTTCTTCCTTCATTGATCAGTTATTTAACTAGATTCTTTGTAAGAAACTTAGAACACCAATTTGTGAGGATACACTCCATTTGTGAGAGAAAACAGAGCAGAAGTAGGCTTGAAGCTGAGGAAGAGCTTTGGTTTTTGGCAGAATTTGCAAGTCCACAGCTTTCTGATCAACCTTGTGCTGCTCTTTAATCTCATATTTCTCCTTCACCATGTCAAAGACCTCACCTTTCTGGTGTCTGGGTTTACACGGCTTCTTCTTGAAGCAAGCATCAGTGAGATGTTTTGGTGAAGGTGCAATGACATCTTTCTGGTGTGTTCTAAGCAGAGGAACTCGATTGAGGGCCAGAGGTCCAGTCACAAGTAGCAAGCCACTGCTCAGCTGCTTCAGGAAAACAACCCTCTTGCCTCTGTTGCCCCCAGTGAGGATGATCAAAATGGTCCCAGGAGTGACACCAGCTCGTGGTTTTCTCACATGCTGACTTAAAGAATTTTTGCCATGGCTTAACAGCTTTGGAGGCACATCTTCAGGAGAATAATACTGAATTTTGCAAAGTTTAACCACTAGGGTACCACCATTGTCACCATCACTGGTTTTGTGACAGTAGCAAGAAACTTCTTATTCTTTTTCTTTTCAACCCTGGATTTAGCTGCTGAATACTTCATCTTATACATGGCCCTTCTGGAATATATAGCCAGTGGGGAATATCTGCCAATTCCTCTGACTAGGACAGGGTTTCAGCTATGGTGGGACTTCCCACTTCCCCTTCTTTGCTGTTTTAGCTTTGAGGTTACCCTTCGGAGCCCTGCCAAGAAGGCATCAGCCTTCTTGGCTTTAGGTTTCTTCTCCTTAGTATCTCATTTCTCAGCTATTTTTTACCCACCATCTTGCAAAATAAGAAAAAGCCATTTTCTATTTTTCTTACTTACTGTATAACCTTAGAAAATATTCTCCCCTGAAAGTAACTTGGGTGTTTCTCTGTTCTTTGCAACCTGAAAGAGCTGAATACCTCCTTCACCTTGGCTTCTTTGTAGAAGACAGTCAGGGTTTGTGTTTGTGTTTTGTTTCCCAGTTGAAAGGACAGTTGATGATGTTTAAATATGGAACAGAAATGTTCAAAATCTGAAGGATGGAAGATAAGGTACATATTCTGCTGCACAGAGGGGAGCTCTGTTCAGTCCTGGACCCATTCAGAAAACAAAATGTCTCTGATAAGGGATAAGTAACATAAAATTACCACAGTCTAGGTCATTTCCTTATGGTCAAGTTGTTAAAAAATTGAAATCCTTCTTGACCTGCAAGTGATATCTTTTCTAGGCTTCTGAACAAATATCAACATGGGCCCCTTCCAGCCACCAGCCCAGCACCTTCCGTCCCCTATCTCTTACCCCCAAATCTGCTTCTTTCCCCCTGTGCCTCCTCTACTTCTGCCCCTTCATCGCCAACACACACTCCTTTTTCCCCTTCTTTTTCATCTTTTCAATCATCCAACAGATATGTAATGAGTATCTACAATGTGCCAGGCACTGTGCTGCCAATGGAATGAAAGATGGCCAGCATGGAGCCTTCCCAGGCCACAGAGCCTTACAAACCCAGCATGAGGGCTGAGAGACTAGAGCGAACCACACTGCCCAGAGATCAGTGGATCTGGGGAGTGAAATGGGATGTGGTTAGTCCTCAGATGGAAAAGGAAATATAACTATAGGGTATTGTGAACCTTTTATCATGGAGGTCACAGACTTAGGAGTATTGAGCCTGGAATTTGATGTCATGTGGACTGAAATCCTACTACTTAGAAGTGTGATCTTAACTCTGAGCCTCTTTTCCCTTCTGGTAGTAACAACCTTAGCCAACTAACAGGTCAAGATTAGATGACTTACCAGGCGCCTTGGTGGCTCAGTCAGTTAAGCGTCCGACTTCGGCTCAGGTCATGATCTCACAGTTTGTGGGTTTGAGCCCCGTGTCAGGCTCTGTGCTGACAGCCAGCTCAGAGCCTGGAGCCTATTTCAGATTTTGTGTCTCCCTCTCTCTGACCCTCCCCTGCTCACACTGTCTCTCTCTCTCTCTCTCTCAGAAATAAATAAAACATTAAAAAAAAGATTAGATGATTTACTCCCTGTAAAGCATTTAGCAGATTACCTGGGACTTATTTGTAGAAAATGGCTAGTGGGAACTGGCATCCATGATATGGAGCTGCCCTGGATATCATGTGACCATAGAGGAAGAAAGTTCCAATCTCTGTATTCCATTCTTCCCTTTTGCTGCCAACTTCTCTTCCTTCTGTCACCAGTCTTTCCCAGTTAGAAAATTGTTACTTCCAAACATAGAAAACAAGAGCAGGAGGTACGTGGGAACAGGAAACAACTGAGCTCCTGAGTGCTCCTGAATGAGCACCCTCATCCTGCCCCCAGGAAACCACTTTCTACCCAACCCCATTCTCATCCCCAGGCAGAGCTAGCCTTCCTGGGCCTCTGCAGGACCTGCTCCAGCTTAAATTACTCTCTGGACAGATCTTTAGCCCACTGTTCCTAAAACCCAAAAGGTCATAACTCCCTTAAGCTGCTGGAAAAACACTGTGCAGAAATCACAAAGATTCCAGGAAAGAAAAACAGGCAACAAAACAGATCAAGTGCAGGGAGTTGAACAGATGTTTATTTTGATCCATGTCCAGTTTTGGCAAACCTAGAAAAGAATACAGTGTCCAGGAAAAGGCAGGCTGAAGGGAGGAAGGGAAGGGAGCTAGTAAAAAATAACTTTGAGACTCTATATAAAAAGTTATTCTTTGATCCATTTGTCATAGCATACAAAAGGATAATTTCTACATAAGATATTTTTTAAAAATTGAAACTACAGAAGGGGCACCTGGATGGCTCAGTTAGTTAAGTGTTCGACTCTTGGTCATGATCTCATGGTTCATGAATTCGAGCCCCACATTGGACTCTGAACACGCGGTGTAGAATCTGCTTGGGATTCTCTCTCTCTCTCTCTCTCTCCTTCCCATTCTCTCTCTCTCTCAAAATAAATAAATAAACTTTAAAACGATTTAAAAGCAAATACTTTCATAAGGAAATCATTACCATAAGTAATGTCACAGTAAAATGACAAACATGTCACAAATGGCTAACATCATTAATATATAAAGAACTTTTAAAACTAGAGGGAAAATAACCAACAAGTTTAAGGGGAGCAGAATAAGCCACCCTAAAATGTGCCATTTTGACATGTAAATTATTTTGACCCGAAGGAGATCAACACCCAGCGGACTCAGGAAAAGCTTTTATACCTTCCCTCAATCCCTAAAAGAACTTAGATAGGGGCCTGAATCATAAAGAAAGCTATTACCAGAGGTAACTTTTTTTTAAAGGAATGTCTACACCCAACATGGGGCTCGAACTCACAACTCCAAGAGAGGCATGCTCTACTGACTAAGCCAGCCAGGTGACCTGATAACTTTTTATCTGAAAGATTTAACTGCTTGGCAGGACAAACACATGCCTAGAAAACAACAGCTCTTTTTATCTTCTTGTAAATTGCCCCCATCCCCTTTGAAGCCCTAGGCCCCTATCCTATTCCTTAGCTCAGGCTAGCAGATAAACCTGACTGTCTTTGAGTGTCATATTTTTATGAGACTCTCATAAGTATAAAATTTGCTTTTTTTCCATTTATCTGTGTCAATTTTATTATTAGACCAACCAAAGAACCTAGAAAGGAAGAAGGGAAATTTTTTCTGCCTTTACAAACTCAACTTAAAAATTTCAAGAACAGGGCACCTGGCTGGCTCAGTCAAAAGAGCATGTAACTCTTTTTCTTTTTTCTTTTTTTAATTTTATTCATTAAAAAAATTTTTTTTAGTTTTATTTAGTTTTGAGACAGAGAGAGACAGAGCACAAGTGTGGAAGGGGCAAAGACAGAGGGAGACACAGAATTTGAAACAGGCTCCAGGCTCTGAGCTGTCAGCACAGAACCTGAGGCAGAGCTCAAACCCATGAACCATGAGATCATGACCTGAGCCAAAGTTGGATGCCCAACCAACTGAGCCACCCAGGAGTCCCTCTCTTTTTCTTTTTTAATGCTTATTTATTTTTGAGAGAGAGAGAGAGACAGAGCATGAGTGGGGGAGGAGCAGAGAGGGAGACACAGAAACCAAACCAGGTTCCAGGTTCCAGGTTCTAAGCTGTCAGCACAAAGCCCAACACGGGGCTCGAACTCACAGTCTGTCAGATCATGACCTGAGCCAAAGTTGCACGTTTAAACAACTGAATTACCCAGGTGCTCCGATCATGCAAATCTTTATCTCTAGGTTGTGAGTTTGAGCCCCATGTTGGATGTAGAGATTACTTAAAATAAATCAGTTTTTAAAAAATCTTTAAAAATTGGAAGAGACATGAACAAACAGTTCACAGAAATAAATGCAAAGGGCTCCATAACATATAAAAAGGAGTTCAACTTTGCTTCTAATAAGAAAAATACAACTAAAAACTATACTAAAATAGTGTTTTTTACCTATCAGGTTGGCAAAAATCCAAAAGTTTGTCAACACAATTTGTTGGCAAAGTTGTGCAGAAGCAGGCATTCTGGTAACCTGTTGGTGGAAATGCAGAAAGAGGCAACCTGTATGAAGGGTAATTTGATGGGCCATATCTAGTAAAATTACATATATATTTCCTCTTTGATTCAGCAATACCATTTCTCAGAATCTATCTAAAAAAAAATCACTGGAAAAAATATGGAAAAGTGTTTACATAGGCTATTTATTGCAGCCCTGTTTGTAATACAGAAACAGTCCAAATGCACAACTATAGGAGACTGGTTGAACTAAATATGAAGTACTATGGAACATTTAAAAAGGGGGAATTAAAAAATGTCTCTATATACTGTCATGGAGTAATCACCAGCATACATTGTCTAGAAAAAGCAGGGTAGAGCTATATGTAAATATCTCAATAAAATAATTTTTTAAAAATAAAAAGTGAGGAAAACTACATAAAATGCTACCATATATCTAAGAATAAATGAATATATATATTCCAATGTATATATATTTACAATAGAAGAATAAGCTACAAACTTTTTAAAATGTCTATGTATGGGAGAAGGAGGAAATCAAATAGAGGAGACAGGGCTAGAAACTAGGTTTTTCTGATATACTTTGTTTTGTAGATCTGACTTCGAAACTGTGTAAATAATTTAAATAATTACCGAAAAAATAACTTTAAAGAGCTTTCCCCAGGGGTGCCTAGGTGGCTCAGGTGGTTAAGTGTCTTGATTTTGGCTCAAGTCATGACCTCATGGTCATGAGATCTAGCCTCTAGTTGGGCTCTGTGCTGGCCACGGAGCCTGCTTAAGATTCTCTCTCTCCCTCTCCCTTTACTGCTCCCTGCTTGCGCCCGTGCTCTCTCTCTCTCAAAAAAAAAAAAAAAAAAAAAAGCTTTCCTTAAAAAGAAAAAGAAAATAAAAACTATCTGCACAGTTAATGGTATAATCACAAAGAGAAAAACTATTTCAAACAACTTTAAACCATACTAACTTGACTGTATATGCCTAGTGAGATATACCCTAAGGACAAACAAAATTGAAAAGTGGTTTTCATTTTTTATTAATTGATTAATGACTAATCAATTAAAGGTGATAATATGGAGAGATAAAGCAAATGTTGGTGTCTTTGGGAACTGAAATATTTGGTTGGGAGAAAGAGTAGATATTAGATGAAGTCATGTAAAATAATGGGAGTCTTATTTAAATCAAAAGTGTTAGTATGAACAAAGAATGACTTTATGTTAGAAAATATATGTTTGTACCTCCTGTCCACCAGAAGGCCCTAGAAAACAAGGATCAACCCAATAGCAATGAGTGTCCTTGGGACTCTGACTGTGGTCTCTAATCGGCATTTCCCATCAATAGAAACCTTAAAGAAATGCTTCATTCTTGGGCTGAAAAAGGAAATGTATAAGATATGCTTGGATGTCTCATTATAACAAAAACTCAAGAAGCTATGCAGGACCACATCAAAAGGAGGTGAGGAGACTCCTGCCAAAGATGGGACAATTCAAGCACCGATAAGAATAATAACTGCAATGGACTGCAATAAACTAAAATACATCAAATATTTTTAAGCCCATGACTTTATAATGATTTTTTAAGTTAATCACTTTTGGAGAGTTGTAGGTAGCCAACTCAATAATTTGAAAAGTGGTTATAAAGAGAAGTCAACATTTATCTTAACTTTCCATAGGAACCATACCCGACCACGTGGTTGATGAGAAATTTCTCTTACAGAAGTAGTCCAGCTAGTAAATGAAGAATGGAATGATAGAATTCCAATATCACCATTTTGCAACCCCTTAGAAAATCATGGATTAGTCAGTGATGATTAATGCCTGATAAAATAACCAAAAGAGAGGTAAACTGACATTATTCACCTTCTGTTGGAAGTTCACAACATTCTCTGAGGAATCCTGCAAAATAAGCCAAACTCAGACTGAGAGAAACTCTTCAGGACAAAAACAAAACAAACAATAACAACAACACGGTTTTTTCAACAATACATTTCAAGGAGAAAAATAGACTGAGTGAAAGAACTTATACATTAAAAGAAACATAAGGGGCTCCTGAGTAGCTCAGTCGGTCGAGCTCTTTTTTTTTTTTTAATGTTTATTTATTTTTGAGAGAGAGAGACAGAGCATGAATGAGGGAGGGTCAGAGAGTCTGAAGGAGGATCCAGGCTCTGAACTGTCAGCACAGAACCCAATGTGGAGGTTAAACCCACGAACTGGGGGATCATGACTTGAGCCGATATCTGACACCCAACTGACTGAATCACCCAGGCACCCCAAGCATCTGACTCTTAATTTTGGCTCAGGTCATGATCTCATGGTTCATGAGTTTGAGCCCTGTGTCAGACTCTGTCAGTGCAGAGCCTGCTCAGGATTCTCTGTCTCCCTCTCTGTCTGTCCCTCTCCTTCTCGTAGTTTCTCTCTCCCTTTTTCAAAAATAAATAAGGGTGTCTGGGTGGCTCAGTCAGTTAAGCATCCAACTTCAGCTCAGGCCATGATCTCATGGCTCCTGGGTTCGAGCCTGCATTGGGCTCTCTGCTCTCACAGAACCTGCTTCAGATCCTCTGTCTCCCTCCTTCTCTGCCCCTCCCCCATTTGTGCTCTCTCTGTCTCTCTCTCTAAAAAATAAATAAACATTAAAAAATAATAAATAAATAATAAACATCTTAAAAAGAAACATAAAAATATCAACCTAGATGGACTTTATTTCAATACTAATCCAAGAAAGATAAACTCATTAAAAAAATATAGACATTTAGGGGAATCTGAAAAAAAAAAATCTGAGGCTCCTAAACTCCAGGCTGTTTTCACCCTGACCTGAGCCTAGGCATCACTGCTTTTGTAAGTAAAGACCATTTCAGAGTCCAGAACCACAAAGCTGGAACAGCTTCGTCCAATTGGCTCTTTACTATCAGAGGAAGATTCTAAATAACAAGGCCATGTCTTTTATTCCCTCTCAGCTCCCCACCCTCCCTTCCTCCCAGGCCAACTGACTGCAGTGGAGAGAACCAGGAGTATAAAACATTCAACAATTCAATATGAGGTTCCAGGCAAGAGGTTCTCTTGGGGTGGTTCTCATTCAAGTTCTTGCCCTTCTGGACCACAAGTTTTGGCATCATTCATGGTGCCCCAAATGAACAAGTTCTGATTGTGTGAAGTGAGTTGATAATCTGATCACAACTGATATGGTATAGGAGGCAGATGGGATACTCCACAAATACCACTACCAGCACCTCTATGGACTGGAATAACTGTAACCTACACAGTACAGGACTCCATCTTGAAAAAGGTAAAAAGTCTCTAGGACCTGAATACTCTTAAGTCAAAAACCTGAGAATTAGCTATTATCCCTATCTAGGACTACACCTACGCCTGAGGTCCCTCACTGCTCTTAGCTCTTCAACTGTAGATATGAGATATGACTATTTCAGAGGATAGAAGAACTTAAGATAAACAGAAGAACCCAAGTAAGGATAAGAAGTGAACAAGTTGGGAAGTGTGGCTGGCACATGAAGCCAAGGGGGCTGAAGCTGCTAGGCAGATAATAATAATAATAATAATTTCACATTTATTGGGTTCTTATTACCTTCCAGGTTCTGGACAGTCTTTTTCATGAGCCGTCCCATTTAATACCCTCAAAACAACCTAACAGGTAATGCACTTACCTCCTCTTGAAGACAACTTCACTCCCTCTTCTCAGGAACGCATTCCTTACCTATTTCCTATTTTAAACACCTGGCAGTTATATATAATAACTGAAATTTCATACAATGTGTAGCAGATATGCCTAAACTTTGGGAAGTCTAAGGTCACTAGAGGGCCAAAAACCTCCACAACACAATCAATAAAACTTCTTCCACTTAATATTTAAGACTTTAATATTAAGACTTAAAGAAGCCTATCATCTTTGCAAAAGATGTCCAGAAGATACCATGCTTCTCCAGTCAAGGCTTTGCATGTGATGTGACCCATGACCAGCCATTGCTCCCTTCACAGTGTTTTATCTGGCCATCACTATTTTGGATTCTTTCCCAGGAAGTAGAGCAAGCAGAGCATGAACCACATCTCTAAACAAAAGCAAGTTGAACTTAGAATTTTACAATGAATAAGTAATGCTGAAACTTGAGTGCATTTATTTGTAAGAAGTCACAATGTAATTGATAATTATAGGGCAACTGCATTTTTTCCATCATTTCCTAACAAGGGTCATGCCTTGAAGATTCACTAATGGGCTAATGATAATGACAGGATTGGGCAAGGAATTGACACACAAGGCAATGAAGCAAACTAGGTCTCATGTGAGATCTGTCTGACCCCTGTAAAGGAACATTTGGATTATATACCCATTACTTTGGCCCCCGAAAAAATGCCAGAAAATAATTAACAATAGAGCTGAACTCTTTAGCTACAAATAATCATACCTAGAATTATTGCAGTGAAGCAATAATGGGGTGCATGGCTTTATTACTCGTTTGTGTCTTCTTGATATGGATACTCAGTAAACATGACATCTGCAAATTTTACATTCGGGCTTTTTGAATTGTCTGTGAGGACCCTGCTGAGGCACAGGAAGAACGGTGCTGCCCAGCGGGGTGTGGTTGGGTGAGGAGAGCTGACCACCCAGCTTCAGGAAGCAGCTCCATGTTTCTCAGTGGGTAGTCCAGTAGGTAGAGACCTACTGGAAAAAACTTTTGTTGTTATTGTTTATTTTTATTTTTGAGAGAGAGAGAAGGAGAGGGAGAGCCAGTGGGGGAGGGGCAGAGAGAGGGAGACAGAGGATCTGAAGCAGGCTCCACACTGACAGCAGAAAGCCCAACGTTGGGCTTGAACTCACAAACCATGAGATTATGACCTGAGTTGAAGTCGGACGTTTAACCAACGGAGTCACCCAGTTTTAAAATGTTATTCCTTTGTGAAAATTGCCCAGAAAGAAAGCCAGTCATTAACACTAGTAATAGAAGGAAAATGAGAAGCATTCTGAAAAAAAATAATGGTTTTTAGGAATTGTAAGTTGGGGTAAATTAAAGAGAGGCATTTTGATCTTGATGGAAGCTTAGCTTTATTAATCCTCAATAAATGCAGATATTTGAAAAGAGACCTAGAAACAATTTCAGGAACTGTTTTCAGGCAGCTTAAAAGTTTCTCACAGAGCAAGATGCAAAACTTAAGTGAAAGTAGGAAGAGTGGTTAACTCATGGTAAGAGAATATAAACAGGAAACAGCAGCCTCTTAACATAAATGTAATTAAGAAAGGCCTGGAAAATCTGGATAAGTAAGTATCATCTAATATGGAGATGTGCAAGACCTCTGGTGCCTCTTGTAAAAGTCAAAAGGGTCTGCTATCCTTTCTGCAAACATGGCCAGTGGGTGAATACACATCAATCCCCCTTTCATTTCACCATCTCTCATCCCAAACTTGCTACAAACAGGTTTTGGAGGTTAAAAAATTCTGAACTCCCTGGAATAAGATTGTTTTGGGGGGAGGAAGGTTGGCTAAAAGCTGCCAACATGTCAAGCACAGAGGGCCCTTCCCAACAGGAAAGGCTTCTGATTCACCTTCCAAGGGTTCATCCTCTCTCTATGTAGATATTGTCTAGCACTGCAACATACCCTCTCCTCCCTTCCTACATGATTAATTATTCTACTCTTGTCTGTCATATCCAGGTTTATTGTGTTTATGTCTTTTCTTTTTAACTACCAACATCCTTTTGGGTATAAGTTTGGTGTCCATGAATAATAACAGTAACTACCAAGTATTATAGCTATTAATTATATTAACAGTTATAGTACGTTATAGCTATACTATATATAATACTATACTATTTATAATAGATATAATAGTTATACTATAGTAATAGTTATAGTATTAATGTCACAGTATACATTGCCTTATATCCTTACAATGCTAGGAGATAGAGTTTACAAAAACACGAGACAGCAAATGTGGCCAACTTGCTCAGATTCTCATAGCGAATAAGTGGTAGATTCAGGGTTCAAACTCAGGTGGGAAGGAATCTATGTCCGGGCTTGTTCTGTTAGTAAGCTGCTTCTAATGGTGCAAGTCTCATTAATATCACACTCTTCCCTATCATTAATTCAACAGAGCATCAGCAGTTTCATAAAAGCTGCTTACCAAGTTGAGCTAAAGGACAGTTAATTACACAACACACACACACACACGCACGCACGCACGCACGCACGCACACATCCTTTATTCAGCTAGACTCCTTCATTCTCTCAACCAAACATGTCCATGGTTACTCCATGCCAGACACTGACCCTAGTACACAAGCCAAGCATGGTTCCTGTCCTCTTGAAGCCTCCTGCTAATTAGGTGCCTCATAATACACCCTACACTTTTCCTTCATAGCACTCATCACCCTCAGATTATTTGTTCAATGTCTTTAATCCCAATGTCCTGAGACCTCCATGGGGGCAAGATGGCTGACCAGTTCACTAAATCTAGTGTCATGTGTACCACCTGGCACCTAAGAGAAACAATAAATATTTGTTAAATGAATGGACGTGAACAAGCGACGGGAGCAGGCTCTCTCAAAGGTTAGAGAAGGTGTTGTACCAGCCAGTAGGTTGATATATTATCAGTCTTTGTGTCACAGTCTCTGTTAACCTCTGCCTAACAGAAACCAGCAGCCTCTGAGTTCAAGCTTCCATCCCATTGCACACACCTTCTGCTGTCTGCCTTGCTAGTGAGGTCTGCCCAGGCCTGCCTAGCCTGGGAGCTGTACCCGTAGGTGGAAGCTTGCCCTGCCAAAAGGGCTAATTAATCCTAAAAATCACATCAGTGTCATAGCTCTGGCCCATCCAATCCAGGTGTCCCTTATGATCACAGTCTCTAGCCCTAGGGTTGAGAGTCACAATACCTGGAACGAAGGACAACGCCCCACTCCACCCCTCACTGTATGAGGTTACCTGGGGACTGTGGCTTTCCTGGGGTGTCCTGTAGGCCAAAGTCACATGCCTGTCAGTAAGTATGGTCTCTTAGAGATGCACATTTCTGGCATTAGGCAGGCATAGGTAAGGTAGGTCCTCAGACAAGGACCTGGAACTCAGAATGAGCAGACATGGGTAGGAACTTGCAGCTGTCTATCCTTCTCCCTCAGACTCAGGGAGTCTCTTTGAGATGGATGCAAGCCAGGAGCAAAGGAGAAGCAATCCTTGTAATTGCCTGTGGGCTGAAGATAAATCAGCTGTCTTGTGAATCAGATTATCTAGTTACCTGCTACTCAATTCTTTACTTTCCTCTTCTTAACTCTAGACCTTTAGGGAAGTGTTATTTAATTGTTCTGAGTCCATCCACGCAGGGTGGATGGCGTCAACAGTGATTGCTTGCAAGCATAAAGGGACAGGGAAACTTCTGGGGACAAGGCAAGGCTGGGAAGTCCCTTCTCCTCCCCATGGAGATGCTCCCTCAAACTGAATCCCCCAGATGTTCCTCTTATTTTATTATGGGAGGTGGCTGTTTCTTTGTGGCATCTAGACAAGCTGAGGAAAGTCCCTGACTCCAGTCCTCAAATGGAGGTGACCCCAAAGCAACCAGAGTTGGCTTTGGAGATTTGTTCTCCTGATGCTTAGAGTTCTTTTGCTCTTCACAGACTTCTGTAGTCCTGGGTAATCTGGGAGCCTTGATGGAGGAAAGTCACCACCTGGCAGTAAAAAGATCCCGCTGCAGTCTCAGAGTCAGGAATGTGGTCTATAAACTGCCTCCCAGGGCGCCTGGGTGTCTCAGTTGATTAAGTGTTCACTCTTGATTTTGATTTCGGCTCAGGTCATGACCTCACAGTTCATGAGTTCAAGCCCCACATAGGGCTCTGCGCTGAGACTATAGAGCCTGCTTGGAATTCTCTCTCTCTCTCTGCCACTCTCCTGCTTGCACGCGCTCATGCACACACACACTCTCTCTCTCTCAAAATAAGTAAACTTAATAAAATAAAATAAAATAGGGGAGCCTGGGTAGCTCAGTTGGTTAAGCATCTGACTCTTGGTTTCATGAGTTCGAGCCCCGCATTGGGTTCCATGCTGGGAGCTCAGGGACTGCTTGGGATTCCCTGTCTCCCTCTCTCAGAGATGGGCCCCTCCCCCACTCAAGCTGTCTCTTTCTTTCTCAAAATAAAGAAATAAACTTAAAAAATAAAGCAAAATAAAAAATAAACTGCCTCTCACCCCAAGACCTCAAGGCTCAAAGTCATCTTTCCTTCCACAAATTAGATCTCCCCTCTTCTGTGTTGTGCAGAGCCCTCCATCCTTGACCCAGGGCACTTTTCTAGTTCCCTCAAGAACTGGATCTCTTTAATTACTCTGAAAGTGAAGAACTTAATGGCAAGTCACAACCCTTCCCTCCCAAATCCTCATGATTAAAAACGCTGGCATTTTATTTACGTGTGAATAACCAATATTCTACAGCCTCTTTTCTCTCTCCCATCGCACACACTTCCTCATTTTCCAGCGGTTATGTCTCTCTTTCCTCAGCCTGTAGCTGAAGGTTTGTGACCACTGGGGGCATTCTCAGCTCCCACTCAAGGCCTCAAAGTTAAGGCTCTGTTAGGGCATTTGTGACCTCAGAGGAGAGTTCAGTTATAGTGGTGTGCTGATAA
This sequence comes from Crocuta crocuta, assembly GCF_008692635.1. NCBI lineage: Eukaryota > Metazoa > Chordata > Mammalia > Carnivora > Hyaenidae > Crocuta > Crocuta crocuta. Next base: position 145,389 of record NW_027528614.1, read on the forward strand.
ACTAGCATGAGGGGTTAGGGGGGTAGGAACCCTGATTACCAATTTCCATGATGTAAATGCTCCCTCTCACCATGACCCCTTTCCAACTAAAAACCCATTTAACAACCAGCTTGTTAACAGACTTTCCTCACCGGTTGGACTGAGCTGGCTGAAGCACACCAATGGTTCAAGGGAATTCCCCAGAGCATTCTTAGGTCCCCAGACTGTCTCAACAAAATGAGCAATAGATTCAGTGAAAGTGAAGGGAGGTAAGGGCCCTCATGTGCCATTTTCGCCTGCTGGCTTTCTTGGCTCAGAGTACTAGAAAAGGTACAGACTTTAGGGAGTCAAAGCTCTGGGTTTAAATCCTTGTATGTCTTTGGGCAAGTTTCAGGTTCCAACTCTGCAAAAGACAATCAATAAAACCTACCTATAGGATTACTTAAGAATGAAATGAGGAGTGTCTGGGTGGCTAAGTCAGTTAAGAGTCCAGCTCTTGGGGCGCCTGGGTGGCTCAGTCTGTTAAGCATCTGACTTCAGCTCAGGTCATGATCTCAGGATTTGTGGGTTCGAGACTGACATCAGGCTCTGTGCTGACAGCTCAGAGCCTGGAGCCTGCTTCAGATCCTGTGTCTCCCTCTCTCTCTGACCCTCCCCTGCTCATGTTGTCTCTCTGTCTCTCAGAAATAAATAAAACATTATTTAAAAAAAAAAAAGAGAGTCCAGCTCTTTATTTTGGGTCAGGTCATGAGATTGAGTCCGGCATGAAGCCCACACTCAGCATGGAGCCCTCACTCAGTGTGGAGCCTGCTTGAGATTCTTTCTCACTCCCTCTACCTCTCCTTCTACTCACACACTCTTGCTCTTTCTCTTTCTCCAAAATAAAAAATAGTTATTAAAAAAATGAAATGAGATGCCTAAATAAAATGCCTACTGTATAACAATCTCTCCATAAACATTCTTTCTTTTGCCCCAGACTT
>NW_027528614.1:146659-207398 GCF_008692635.1 Crocuta crocuta
ACTATGTTTTTTTTTTTTTTTTTTTTTTGTTTTTTTTTGTAGTTCACATAATTATTTTCCATAGGGCCCAACAGGGGGAGCCCAAACTCAACATTGTCAGGGTGGGGGCTGGTAACTCAGACCAACTCTCTCACCAGTCTTGGTTTTAACTGGGGAAGCTTTGAGAAGCAAGTTTTTCTCTTCCAGGCTCTCCTTTGTCCTCATCCCAAAAGAGATGAGTCCGTCAAAATGTTTTAGAACTGGGGTTTATGCCATCTGGCTTCCTTCTCTGAGATGGCAAGCTATACCCTGAATCAGAAACCATTGTCTATGAAGGGAGCATCATGTTGGGACTAGAGTAAGGGCAGGGAGCTTCACCAAAACTGTATGTACTTCACTCAGTGCAGAGCACATAAAGCTTCCTGCACAGTCAAAATGCCTCCCACACCAAACCAGGTCCCATAATAAATTGTTACACCTAACACTCATGAGGATTTATGGTACAATTATGCAGAAGGAGGCTGTGGTCAGACAGCTAGAAGAGTTTTCCAACTACAAAACTTCCACAGAAGGAAGTGGAGTCTTTGTTTCTGTGGCTGGGGAGGGTAGAAAAAGGAGGGGAGTCAGCGGTGGAAGGTACAAGAGGCTCACTAGGTTTGAGAAGTGTGGCTGTCTGCTCATAAACAATGGAATTATCGGAACGATACAGAGAGGGACATCAAATGAAACTTTGAGGAAATCTGGTTTCTTGTGATAAAGAGCTTTCGGTAACCTGAGGCAGTTTTGGAAACCTAGAGGCACAAAGACTCTTGATTAGAAATGAAAAGAAAACCCTGGTTTGGAACCATGTATGGCCACTTTCCAGCTGACTGACCCATGCAAGTTATTTAACCTCCCTGAATCTCAGTTACTCATATACTCATTCACTCTGCCTATATGTATTGAGCATCTTGTATGTGTCAGGCATGGGGCTAAATGAATCCTGAGGAGACAAAGGTGAGCAAAACCAGGCATTGTCCCTTTTTTCCAGGAGTTTACAATGTATTCATCTGTAAAAAGGTGTGCTAATGCTGTGACAACTGGATATCCAGATGCAAAACAATGAAGTTGGATCCCCACCTCATGCGCCATATATGAAAATTAACTCAAAATGGATCAAAGACCTAAATGTAAGAGCTAAAACTATTAAACTCTTAGAAGAAAACATAGGCATAAATCTTTGTGGCCATTAATTAGGTAATGGCTTCTTGAATATGGCACCAAGTACGCAAGAAACGAAAGAAAAAAATAGCTAAATTAGAGCTTATAAAAATTTAGACTTTTGTGCTTCAAAGGGCACCATCAAGGGGCGCCTGGGTGGCTTAGTCGGTTAAGCGTCCGACTTTCGCTTAGGCCATGATCTCGCGGTTCGTGGGTTCGGGCCCCGCGTCGGGCTTTGTGCTGACTGCCAGCTCAGAGCCTGGAGCCTGTTTCAGTCTGTGACTCCCTCTCTCTCTGACCCTCCCCTGCTCACGCTGTCTCCCTCTCTCTCCTAGAAATAAATAAAACATTAAAAAAACAAAACAAAACAAAACAAAGGGCACCATCAAGAAAATGAAAAGGTGACACACAGAATGGTATAAAATACTTGTAAATCATACATCTGTTAAGGGGCTTGTATTAAGAATATCTAAAGAAAAGAAAAAAAAAAGAATATCTAAAGAGCTCCACGTGGGCTCTGTGCTGACAGCTCAGAGCCTAGAGCCTGCTTCAAGTTCTGTGTCTCCCTCTTTCTCCGCCCCTTCCCGGCTCACACTCTGTCTCTCTGTCTCTGTCTCTCAAAAATAAATAAAAGCATTAAAAATATTTTTATAAAAGAGGGGGTCATCTGGGTGGCTTAGTGGGTTGAGCGTCCAACTTTGGCTCAGGTCATGATCTCACAGTTCATGAGCTCGAGCCCTGCTTCAGGCTCTGTGCTGACAGCTCCAAGTCTGGAGCCTGCTTTGGATTCTGTGTCTCCTTTTTTCTCTAACTCTGCTCCGCTCGTTTTCTCTCTCTCTCTCAAAAATAAATAAAAACATTAAAAAATTTTTAGAATACGTAAAGAACTCTTACAATTCAGTAATAAAAAGAAAAATAACCCAATTTAAAAATTGGCAAAGGATCTGAATAAACATTTCTCCAAAGAAATACGAATGGTCAATAAGCACATAAAAAAGATGTCCAACATCATTAGCCAGCAGGCAAATGCAAATATAAACCACAATGAGATATCACTTTATACCCACTAAAATGGCTAGACTCAAAAAGACAGATTAGAGAAACTGGAATCCTCAAACACTCCTAGTGAGAATGTCATATGGTGCAGCCAATTTAGAATATAATCTGGCAGTTCCTCAAAAGGCTAAAGAGAAGTACCAGATGACATAGACATTCCACTTGTAGGTATATACCCATGTGAAATGAAAATACATATCCACACACATTCTCTTTTTATTTTTAAGCTTCTTTATTTATTTTAAGAGAGAGAGAGAGTAGGGAAGGGGCAGAGAGAGGGAGAGAGAGAGAATCCCAGTGTAGAGCCTAAGTCAGGGGTTCAAACTCACAAACCATGAGATCATGACCTGAGCCGAAGTCAGATGCTTAACGACTGAGCCACCCAGGTTCACCTATCTGCACACATTCTTGTACATGACTGTTGATGCCAGCATTTTTCAATATAGCCAAAATATAGAAACCACACAAACATTCATCAATAGATTAATGATTATATAAACTGTGGTGTATATATCCCCACAATGGAATAGTATTTGGCAATAGAAAGAAACAAAGCACAAGCTAAAGCAATTATGAGAAAGGAGAACAAAACTAGAGGTAATGCAATCTCATATTTCAAGATAGACTACAAAGCTGTAGTAGTCAAATAGTATGCTACTGGTACAAAAATAGACTCGGGTCAGTGGAACAGAATAGAGAGCCCAGAAATAAACCATAAATGAATAAATATGGTTAATTAATCTACAACAAAAGAGGCAAGAATATACAATGGGGAAAAGATAGTCTTTTCAATAGATAATGGTGGGAAAACTGGAGAGCTACATGCAGAAGAATGAAACTGAAGCATTTTTTTAAGTTTATTTTTATTTATTTTGAGAAAGATACAGACAGCAAGTGGCGGAGGGGCAGAGAGGGAAGGAAACAGAATCCCAAGCAGGCCCCACACTGTGAGGATAGAGCCCAATGCGGGGCTCTAACTTATGAACTGTGAGATCATGACCTGAGCCAAGACCAAGAGTTGGATGCTCAGCCAACTGAGGCACCCAGGCACCACAAAACTAGAGCACCTTCTTACCCCATTCACAAAATAAACTCAAAGTGGATTAAAGGCCTAAATGTAAAACATGAAACCATAAAACTCCTAAAAGAAAATATAGACAGTAATTTCTTTGACATCAGCATCAGCAACTTTTCTTTAGATATGTCTCCTCAGGCAAGGGAAACAAAAGCAAAAATAAACTATTGAGAGTACACCAAAATAAAAAGCTTTTGTACAGCAAAGGAAACCATTAGCAAAACTAAAAGGCAACCTACTAAATGGGAGAAGGTATTTTCAAATGATATATCCAATAGGAGCTAATAGTCATAATGTATAAAGAACTTATACAACTCGGTACCAAAAACCAGACAATTCAATGTAAAAATAGGCAGAGGAACTGGATAGACATTTTCCCAAAGAACATACAGATGGCAAATAGACACATGAAAAGATGTTCAATATCACTAATCACCAGGGAAATGCAAATCAAAACCACAGTGAAGTATCACCTCACACCTGTCAGAATGGCTAGAATCAAGAAGACAAGAAATAAGTGCTTGTGAGGATGTGGACAAAAAGAAACCCTTGTGCACTGTTGGTGGGAATATAAATTGGTGCACCCACTGTGGAAAAAAGTATGGAGGTTCCTCAAAAATTAAAAATAAAAATACTAGGGGCGCCTGGGTGGCTCAGTCGGTTAAGCGTCCGACTTCAGCTCAGGTCATGATCTCGTGGTCCGTGGATTCGAGCCCCGCATCGGGCTCTGTGCTGACAGCTAGTCAGAGCCTGGAGCCTGTTTCCGATTCTCTGTCTCCCTCTCTCTCTGACCCTCCCCCGCTTATACTCTGTCTCTCTGTCTCAAAAATAAACATTAAAAAAAAATCCTTTAAAATTAAAAAAAAAATAAAAATACTATATGATTCAGTCATTCCACTACTGAGTATTTACCCAAAGAAAACAAAACACTAATTCAAAAAGATACATGCACCTCTGTGTTTATTGCAGCATTGTTTACAGTAGCTAATATACGGAAGTGACTCAAGTGTCCATTGGTAGTTGAACGGGTAAAGAAGTGCTATACATATACAATGGAATATTAGCCATAGAAAGGACGAGTTCTTGCCATTTGTAACAACATAAATAGACAGAAAAGATATTATGCTAAGTAAAATAAGTCAGAGAAAGACGAATACCATATAATTTCACTTATCTATAGAATCTACAAAACAGATGAATAAACAAAACAAACAAACGAAAAGCAGAGACAGACCCTTAAATAGAGAACAAACTGATCGTTGGTAGAATGGAGGGAGCTTGGGGGCATGTGAAAAATGAGTAAAGGAGGGTGGGAGATACAGACTTCCAGTACAGTATGATTAAGTCACAGGGATTAAAAGATACAGCATAGAGAATATTGTCAATGAAATTATAATAGCGTTCCATGGTGATAAATGGTAACTACACTTGTAGTGAGCATAGTGAGCATAGCATAACATATAGACCTGCTGAATCATTATGTTGTACACCTGAAACTAATGTAACATGGTGTATCAACTACACTTCAATACTAATATGTATATACATACATACATACATACCTACATAAAAGCAAAACTCTAAGGAGAACTAAACCACAAAAAATAAATCAGAAGTAGGGAAGGAAGGAAGGAAGGAAGGAAGGAAGGAAGGAAGGAAGGAAGGAACAAGGGAAGGAAGGAAAGAAGTAAGAGGGAGAAAGAGAAGAGAGAAAAAGAACTGGATACGTGCTATAATGTGAATGAGCCTTGGAAACACTGCACTAAATGAAAGAAGCCAGACACAAAGGCCACACATATTGTATGATTTCATTTACATGAAATGTCCTGAATAGATCATTCTATTGAGACAAAAAGTAGATTGGTGTTTGCTTAGGGCTGAAGTGGGGGGAGATCTGAGGGGAAATCAAGACTACTAAGGGGTATGGGGCTTCTTTTGGGAGTAAGGAAAATGTTCTAAAATTCACTGTGTTGCTGATTGTGTAACTCTGAGAACACTAAAAACCGTTCAATTGTACACTTTATTTTTTTCATTTTTTAAAATTAAAATAATTTTAATGTTTATTTATTATTGAGAGATAGAGAGAGACAGAATATGAGCAAGGGAGGGGTAGAGAGGGGGGGAGACACAGAATCTGAAGCAGACTCCAGGCTCTGAGCTGTCAGCACAGAGCCCAACATGGAGCTCGAACTCACAAACCACAAGATCATGACCTGAGCCGAAGTCAGACACTTAACCGACTGAGCCACCCAGGCGCCCCAATTGTACACTTAAAAAGGGTGAAGTGTGTAGTATATGAATTCTATCTCAATATAGTTGTTATTTAAAATATGTGTATATCCTCATTCACATTATTCACAATAACCAAAAGGTGGATGCAACCCAAGTGTCCATTGATGGATGAATGGATAAACAAAATGTAGTGTGTACATACAATAGAATGCTATTCAGCTTTAAAAAGGAAGAAAATTCTGACACATACTACAACATGAATGAACCACAAAGACATTATGCTAAGTAAAATAAGAGTCAGTTACAAAAGGACAAATAACATGGCTCCACTTACATGGGGGATTTACTATAGTTAAATTCATAGAGACAGAAAGTAGAATCGTGGGGGTGCCTGGGTGGCTTAGTTGGTTAAGCAGCTGACTCTTGATTTCAGCTCTAATCGTGATCTTACGGTTCATGAGTTTAAGCCCCACATGGGGCTCAGTGCTGACAGCATGGAGCCTGCTTGGGATTCTCTCCCTCTCTCTCTGCCCCTCCCTTGCTTGTGCTCTCTCTCTCTCTCTCTCTCTCTCTCTCAAAATAAATAAGTAAACTTTAAAAAGTGATTTTTGGAAAAGTAGAATAGTGGTTGTCAGGAGCTATGGGAAGGGATGGGAAGATTCTGTGTAATAAGCACAGAGTTTCAGGTGCAGATGAAAAAGCTCTGGAGATGGATAGTAGCGATGGTTGCACAGCACTGTGCATGTTCTAATGCCATGAGCTGTATCCTTAAAAATAGTTAAAATGGTAAATTTTTTCCCATGTCTATTATTTTTATTAGGGCAAGTGTGTGTATGTTCTGTAGCTTATTTCCTTGCAAGCCTGAATGGTGAGGTGTCCTTGTCTCTCTTTCTCTATGTCGACTGCTTTTGGGGCCTGGTCACAATGTGCCACCACAATGGGAACAATTCAACTCATGTGCTTTTCAGGCAAGGGGCAAAGCTTCTATCGTGGGACTACAGGGCAGGTGTCCTCCTGCAGCTGCTTAGCCTCTGGCTCCAGCTTTCCCTCCCCAGTTACTTCCACTGCCCTCTCTTGGCAAAGAAATCACGATACATTGCTTTCTCAGAAGGATCCCAGGTTGTCTCTGCACCATGAGGAACCTTGTAACACTCCTACCTCTCAGAGCAGGTGTCCTGGGAGGGTTAGGGAAACACGGTGGTGGAGGCTGACTGCCAGATTCTGCCTCTGCCTCCCTCGGTAGCTGGGCACCCTTTCCCAAATCCTCCTCATTCTTATGTTCTTCAAACTGGGTTCTCCTCAAATAAGCAAAGACCCGGTATTTGTCCCTGTGGATGCACCATGACTTGCAGTGGCACAGAAGCCGCTCAGAAAGCTGCATCGCTGTCTGCCAGTGGGTCGGGTGGGGCAGAAGGCCATGATGGCCACTCACCCTCAGCGGCCACCAGGACTCCCCAACGTGGTCGATTTTATGTTATGTATATTTTAGCACAGTTGTAAAAAAATAATAATAAAGGCATAATAGTAGTTCTTACCTCATAGGCTTTTTATGAGGATTAACTGAGATCAACACTGGCTGAAGGAAAGGCTAAACCATTTATGAACCAGGCTTGGAGAGTGGGGTTCAGGATGGTAGAGGGACACTTTCATTTTTTATTTTAATTCATGTATCTATTGTTCAGATATTTTTTATAACTTTTATACTTCCATAATTACAAAAAAAAGAAAGAAAGAAAAAGAAATGAGGGCTGCTTATATTCCTGCATTACTTGTCTGTTCAATACGTATATCCACAGAAAAGTGCATGAGGATTGGGATCAACATTCTATTCTTGGCCTATGTTTGACCTTCTGTGTTTGTATCTCTATGTGTAATTTTTTCCAGATTTCCTTAGTTTTGCTTGCCTTTCTTCCCCTCCACCCCCAATTTACTTAAGTCTCTTAGTCACAGTCTCTTTTTTCTTTTTAATGTTTATTTACTTTCTGAGAGAGAGAAAGAGAGAGCACGCAAGCAAGGAAGGACCAGAGAGAAATGAAGAGAGAGAATCCCAAGCAGGCTCTGTGCTATTAGCACTGAACCCAATGCAGGGCTTGATCCCAAGAATCGTGAGATCATGATGTGAGCCAAAATCAAGAGTCTGATGCTTAATTGACTGAGCCACCCAGGCACCCCAATTAGTCACAGCCTTAAACCTCTCATTCTGATCACTGAATCATGCCCTCATGCCAGAAGGAAAACCCCAGACCCCAAGCAGAGGAGCTCCATGCTTATCCCTAAACAGTGTTTTCTCAAGTCCTCTTCCCCATTTTTACCTCCTCCCTCATAGTGAAACCTTTCCTGAGATCTGATATTCAGTCTTTCACTTCAAATTCAGAGGTCTGCTGCCCCAGGAAGCCAGAGACAGCTTAGTTCTGGCCGGAAGTCTGTTTCCTGGGCAGAAGAACACTGGCAGGAATCCAGACAGCTGACGTCACCTGGTCCGGATGGCGGAAGCTATTACCCAACCATAGGAAATCGATGCCAACAACACATTTCTCTATGACTCCTTCCCTCAGTTCAGAAAAGTAGTTTTCCTGGACAGAAGGGAATAGGAGTGGAAAGTGCTCTGATCTGTGAACCTGCAATGTGTTGAGCATGAGGCTGGCCTCAGCCTTGACTGACAAATAAACATGAGACCTGGGGTGCCTGGGTGGCTTAGTCGGTTAAGCGTCGGACTTTCGCTTAGGTCATGATCTCACGGTTCGTGGGTTCGAGCCCCACGTCGGGCTCTGTGCTGACTGCCAGCTCAGAGCCTGGAGCCTGTTTCAGAGTCTGTCGCTCCCTCTCTCTCTGACCCTCCCCTGCTCACGCTGTCTCTCTCACTCTCTCTCCTAGAAATAAAATAAAACATTTTTTCAAAAAATTAAAAAAAAACAAAAAACATGAGACCTGACGCTGGACTCCAGCTTGGAAGACGCACGTCTGAGTCTAACTTCTGACCTTTGACAAGTCATTCGATTTCCTTGGTCAGTTTTCTTAGCTATGAATAACACTACCTACCTCACAGAAGTTATTGTTGCAAGCTGGAGTGAGGTCATCTATGTGGAAGATTTCATAAACTTAAAGCAGGATGCTGAAGCCAAATTATGCCTTTGTGAGGACCTTACTGACAGCAGCTGATCCTGAGGAGTCCTGAGGGAGAGTGGTTAGAAGCAGATTGGAGCTGGGCAGCCTGCCCTGGAATGCTGGTGTGCTGCTTACTAGCTCTGGGGCAGGGATGCACAACTTAACCTCTCTGAGCCTAGTTTACTGGTGGTCAAAATGGGGATGATAAGAATATACCCTCACCACAGGGTTGCCAGGAGAGTGAAGTAGTTACTCCACATAGGGTCCATAGGGCACATAGAACACTTCCCAGCTCGTGGTGGTACTCACTAAGCCTTGGCTGGGAGGATTATTCCAGAGGTCATCTTGTGCACTTTTGGGACATAGGCTGGGCCTTCGGCCTAATCCCAAGAAATATCACAAAAAGAGATTCTGCCCTCAATCCACACAGCAGGCAGAGCAATTTAGTTTCTCTGCTTAACCACCCAAATCTGCCCTAGCCAGCCCAGTGAAAGATATCAAGCCCCTGAGATAGGCCCTTAGTCCCTCTCCAGCCTCATCTCCTAGAGTTATTCTAACTCTTCATGTGACTCTTTCATACCAGATTAGGGGATTTGTGAAAGCAATGGTCAGCAGTGGGTCATACTTACCTCCCTAAACTCAGGACAAGCACAGTGCCAGGCATACAGTAGGTGCTCAGTAAACATTGGGTGCCAAGACTGATCAATGGAAAACCAGGAACTATTGAAGATTGTTCAGCTACCATAACAGATAACATTACTTTCTGGGGGCTAGAGTGAACATCCCAAACAAATACATTTTCCATTTGGCTCAGTAATTGTTTTTCTTAGAATCATCTCTGTCTCTGTTTCAGGCATTCTCTGTACCTCTCTTCTCCCTGTTTTTATACTTGTCTCACTTTTTTCACTTTGTTTTACTTCCTTGTTTTGTGTCATATTTCTGTACCCTTTGTTGCTTTGCATTCTTTCCTCTTGTTTCTTTGTGATTGAATGTATGTCTGTTCTCTTATTGATCATCAAGGGTTCTAGGCTGGTAAGAATATTCCCAGGTTCATGACTCTTCAGAAAGAAAGAAAAAGATTTTGAAAGGAATAAAATTAAACCTTATTATGTCCCCAGAAGTTCCATATTTTTTTCATATAATTTTGGTAATATCCATAATACAGTATGTCACTCAAAGAAGCTAGGTTATGCATCCTCAAATCTCAATGCCTTTATGCAACAAAAATTTATTTTTGCTCCTGCAATGGTGGGTTGGTTGAGGATCTACTCTGAGTCCTCATAGTGACAGGGCAGCCACTATCTAAAACATTGCCAGTTGCCATGAGTAGGAGGAGAGAATGTGGAAAAGCACACACTGGCTTTTGAAAGTTCCGCATAGAAGAGGGGTGCCTTTTGGAAGAGTGTGTGACTCTTGATCTCAGGGTTGTGAGTTTGAGCCCCACATTGGATGTGGAGATTGATGAAACAAACAAACAAATAAACAAACAAACCTTTATAAACAGATAAACAAATAAATAAATTGGGGGAGGGAGTAGGGAGTGCCTGACTGACTCAGTTGGTAGAGCTTGTGATTCTTGATCTCAGAGTTGTAAACTCAAGTCCTACATTGGATGTAGAGATTACTTAAAAGTTAAATCCTTAAAAATATTCCAGATAGAAGAGACACATTGTAATTAGTCAAAGTAAGTTACATAGCCATGCTTGGGTTAATTGGTAAGAGTTAAATGGGGTGACAAAGTACAGTCTTCCTAGGAACCTGGAAGGAGAAAGAGATTCACATATCTGTGAAAAAGCCTGATAAGCACAGTGGATATTACTGTTCCCACTTTACAGATGGGTGGCTGAGGCTCAAGAAGTTTATGTAGTTTGTTCAAGGACATGCAGGAAATGTCAGAGAGGGAGGCCTTTTGATTCCTGAGACTCTTCTCATTCCATGTCTTTGGATTTTTAGGGTGCCTAGACCTCTTCTGGCATTTTCTACCAAGTTTTTGGACCCTGTTGTGAACCATGGCTTGCAGCATGCCAGAAGCAAGATAATAAGAAACCCAGCTTCACTCACCAACCTCTACATCACATCTGGTGAGGGCATCAGCATCTCTCTCCAAAATGGGGTTTTTGGAGGCTTCCATTTTCCAGAACAAAACCAAGTAGGTCACAAAATGTAGAGCACAATCTTTGAAACTTTCTAGGTAAAACTAATCTAGATACAGGCTTAAGGGAACCTTTTGGGTTAATGGGGGTGATGCTATCTTGGAGGAGATTGTGGTTAAATTAGTGAATACAAATGTAAAACTTAATCTGTATATTTACTATTTGTACATGTTTCTAAATAGCAGTTACATCTCAATAAAAATAAATGATAAAAGGGGCACCTGGGTGGCTCAGTTGGTTAAGCGTCCGACTTCAGCTCAGGTCATGATCTCACAGTTCGTGGGTTCAAGCCCCACATCGGGCTCCATGCTGACAACTACCCCAGAGCCTGTAGCCTGTTTCAGATTCTGTGTCTTCCTCTCTCTCTGACCTCCCCTGCTCACGCTGTCTCTCTCTCTCTCTCCCAGAAATAAATAAAACACTTAAAAATTTTTAAAAATGCTAAAAATATTTTTTACCAAATTAAAAAATATATTGTGCCAAGGATTCTATTAAGAGAATGAAAAGACAAGATCGCAAGTGAAAGAAAGTATTTGTAAATCACATATCGTACCAAGAACGTGTATCCAGAGGTGCCTGGGTGGCTCAGTCGGTTAAGCGTCTGACTTCAGCTCAGGTCATGATCTCACAGTTCATGAGTTCCAGCCCTGTGTCAGGTTCTGTGCTGACAGCTCAGTCTTAAGCCTGCTTCAGATTCTGTGTCCCCCCCACACTCTATCCCTCCCCCACTCTCTATCCTCCCTCACTCATGCTCTGTTTCTGTCTCTGTCTCTCTCCCAAAAATATATAAACATTAAAAAACATTTTTTTAGGGGCGTCTGGGTGGCTTAGTCGGTTAAGCGTCCGACTTTCGCTTAGGTCACGATCTCGCGGTTCGTGGGTTCGAGCCCCGCGTCGGGCTCTGTGCTGACTGCCAGCTCAGAGCCTGGAGCCTATTTCAGAGTCTGTGTCTCCCTCTCTCTCTGACCCTCCCCTGCTCACGCTGTCTCTCTGTCTCTCTCTCCTAGAAATAAATAAAAATATTTTTTTAAAAAAACATTTTTTTAAAAAGAACATGTATCCAGAATACATAAGGAACTCTCAAAACTCAACAGCAAGAAAACAGACAATCCAATTTAAAAATAGGCAAAAGATGTGAATAGACACTCCACTAAGAGGATAGAAAGAAGGCAAATAAACTCAACATTTGGCCATCAATTTTGCAGACTGAAATCATGATGCATTACCACTACAATTCTATTAGAATAGCTAAAGTAAAAAATATTGACAGTATCATCAAATGTTGACAAGAATGCAGAGCAACTCTATTTCATTACTAGTGGAGTGCAAAGTCTGCTCCAGAACATAGTTTTAGTGATTTCTCATAAAGTCAATTACATTTACCATATAACTCAACAATCCCATAGGTATTTACCTGAGACAAATAAAGATATGTTAATACAAAAACCTGTACCTAAATGTTCACAGCAGCTTTATTTGTAATTACCCAAAACTGGGTTAAAATGGGTAAATGCATAACTTGACATATCCATACCATGGAATACTATCCAGAAGCAAAAAGAAACAAATTATTGTTACATGCAACAATTTGGATGACTCTCAAAGGCATTATGATGGGTGAACAAATCTGATCTCAAAAGGTTACATGCTGGGGCTCCTGGCTGGCTCAGTTGGTGGTACACCTGACTCCTGATCTTGGGGTTGTGGGTTTCATCCCTGGGATGTGTGTAGAGATTACTTAAAAATAAAATCTTAAGGGGTGTCTGGGTGGCTCAGTTGGTTAAGTGTCTAACTCTTGATTTCAGCTTAGGTCATGTGCTTATGGTTCAGTTCATGGGTTTAAGCCTTGTGTCAGGCCCATGCTGATAGTGCAGAGCCTGCTTGGGATTCTTTCTGGATTCTTTTTCTCCCTTTTTCTTTCCCTCTCCTTCTCCCCCTCCAAATAAATAAATAAACATTTTTAATAAATAAATAAAATCTTTTTTAAAAAGGTCATATGTGGGCACCTGGGTGGCTCAGTTGGTTGGGTGTCCAACTTCAGCTCAGGTCATGATCTCACAGTTCATAAGTCAAGCCCCGCGTCGGGCTCTATGCTGACAGCTTGGAGCCTGGAGCCTGCTTTGGATTCTGTATCTCCCTCTCTCTCTCTGCCCCTTCCCCACTTGCACTCTGTCTCTCTCTCCTTCAGATATAAATAAACATTTAAAAAAATTTTTTAAAAAGGTCACATGCTATATTATTCCATTTCTGTGACATTTTTGAAAAGAGAAAACAACAGTAATGGAGAATAGCTCAAACCAGCAAGAGGTTTCTGGGGATGGGAGGAAGGATGTGACTACAAAAGATAACATAAGGGGGTTTCGGGACAGCAGAACTATTCTATATTTTGATTGTGGTGGTGATTATGTGAATTTTTATGCATATTAAGATTCATAGAAATGTACACTAAAAAGGAAAATTTTACTCTATGTAAATTTTAAAATAACTTTTTCAATTAAAAAAAAATCTTTTGAATTAAAAAAGAAACCTTCTAGGGGTGCCTGGTTGGCTCAGTTGGTGGGGCATACGACTCTTAATCTCAGGGTCGTGAGTTCAAGCCCCATGTAAATAAATTAATGAAAAGAAACCTTCTAGCCCCTCAAACAGCACAGAAGAGGCCCTGAGAGGGGGCACTGAAGAACTAAGTGCCCTGGAAAGGCCCTTCCTCCACCCATACCTGACCTTGGGATTTTCCTGGGCCCTCTATGCTTCACACTGTTTCTCCTGGTTCTCCTGCTAGGCCAGTGTGGGTTAGTGTGAGCCATACATCGCCTCCTTTAGACTCCAAATCCAGGGGCCAACGACTCAGTCTGCTTTGTTCACCTCTTTTTTTTTTTTTTTTTTTTTTAAGCAGGCTCCATACCCAATGTGGGGCTTGAACGCATGAACCTGAGATCAAGAGTTGCATGATCTACAGACTGAGCCACCCAGTCCCCCTGCTTTGTTTACTTCTATGGCCTTGTGCCTGGAACTTAGGTACAAGATGGATGCTCATTGACAGAATGAAGGAATGTTCTAGCACTAGCCCTGATGTATCTTGCTACACAGCACAGCCTACTCTCTATTTAGCCTCCTCTTCAGCTGTACTGGACATACCACAGCTGGAAGGCATCAATGGTCCCCCTTTTATAGCCCAGTCCTGGGTCATAAGCTCACCCTTCCTGGAAAGCAGATTCTCCATCTGTCCTAGAATTTGAAATCTGAAGATATTAGTAATCTGAAGAGTTTTGGGGTGCCTGGGTGGCTCAGTCGGTTGAGCGTCCAACTTTGGCTCAGGTCATGATCTCACAGCTCGTGGGTTCGAGCCCCGCGTCAGGCCCTGTGCTGACAGCCAGCTCAGAGCCTGGAGCCTGTTTCGGATTGTGTGTCTCCCTCTCTCTCTGCCCCTACCCCACTCATGCTCTGTCTCTCTCTGTCTCAAAAATAAATAAACAATAAAAAAAAAAGTAATCTGAAGAGTTTATTGTTGCTGTCATGTTAATTTTTGAAGTACATTTTTATTATGAAAAATAACATCTGTTCAATGTTTTTTTAAAAACCCAGCCAAAACAACAACAAATAGGCAGATTTAGTCCTACTTCCCAGAAGCTATAACTGTTACTAGTTCCTTCTCTATCTAGAAAGATTTATGTGTATGTAAACATGTATGTCCATATACATGTAACAGGTATGAATGAACTGATCCACAGCTCTTAGAGCACAGGTAATGTCTTATTTCTTTATGGACTCACTCATATCAAGTCTGGCCTCAGCCTTGACCATCACTGACTAGAATTCTAGAATCTAACACTATTCAGACTGTCTCCCTTGGGTCACACAGGAAAACCTTAGGCTCACGCAATCTTGAGGAACGAGGAGAGTCTGCTGCTTTGACCATGGTGTCAGCACTGCCTTGTGTTCCTTGTTTCTTGCCTAGGCCTGTGGGGTCCATTAGAATCAAGCCACTCAGGAGCACCTGGGTGGCTTGGTCGGTTAAGCATCCAACTCTTGGTATCCAGTCAGGTCATGATCTCACAGTTTCATGAGCTCAAGCCCTGCATCAGGCTCTGTGCTGACAGTGCAGAGCCTACCTGATATTCTGTCTCCTTCTTTCTCTGCCCCCCCCCCCACTTACACTGTCTCTGTTTCTCTCAAAATAAATAAATAAACTTAAAAAAAAAAAGAAGAAGTCAAGCCATTCAGCTGACCTAGGCAGGTTCTAATCACCTATTCATGACACCAGCAAAGCTGAGAGTGAGGGGAAAAAAACAACTTTGGAAATAATTTTATATTTGAGAAGGAGGAGAAAGAGGAGAAACAGAAGCAGATGGAGAGAGAAGAGAGCATGAAAGCAGTAACACTGTGAGGGAAAATCACAAGTCTATAGTATACCCTTAAAGCTGTTTTTTGGTTTCATATACCTCTTTTATTTTTAATTATATTGGGGTGGGGGAGGCACTATAACATTTTTAGTGCTTCTCTATAGTCTTGATCTGGCCTTGCCTGGTGGCTGGAGATATTTGCCAAAGCTCTGAAAATGCCCTATCCAAAGTATCCTGGCCCAGTTCTCATGGACCCTAGCAGCCAGTGCCACCCAAGGGGCTGATTTGGAAGAAGCCTAGACCTCCATGTGCCCTGGAGAAGTAGCATCCTCTATCTTTTCTCTGAGTTCCCAGAAATCCAAGAATTAACCAAGAGGTACACTGTCTCCACATCCTCTCATCTCAGACCAGACATCCAATACCTTCCAGAACTAAAGCCTACTTAGTGGTGGATTTCCTTTAGACTCTCACACAGCCTGATTCTTTCCTTTCTTTCTAAAATACACAAAAGACCTTATACCTAAAAGTGTTAGAAAAAGAAGAACAAAAAAGAACCCCAAACCCAGCAAAAGGAAGTAAATAATAAATATTAGAACAGAAATAAATGATATAGACACTTAGAAAAGAAAACAACAATAGAACAGATCAATGAAACCAGGAGCTGGTTCTTTGAAAAGATCAACAAAATTGATAAACCTCTAGTCATACTCATCCAAAAAAAAACAAAAGAAAGAGAGAGACAGAGACAAACAGAAAGACAAACAGAGAGGACTCAAACAAAATCACTAATGAAATAGGAGAAATAACAATCAACACTACAGAAATACAAACAATTGTCACAAGATTATTATGAAAACCTATGTACCAACAAAGTTGACAACATAGAAGAAATGGATAAATTCCTAGAAGCATATAATCTACCAAAACTAAAGCAGGAAGAAATAGAAAATTTGAACAGACCAATTACCAGCAATGAAATTGAATCAATAATCAAAACACTCCCCCCAAACAGGGGCGCCTGGGTGGCTCAGTCAGTTGAGTGTCAAACTTTGGCTCAGGTCATGATATTGCTGTTCATGAGGTCAAGTCCTGCGTTGAGCTCTGTGCTGATAGCTCAGAGCCTGGAGCCTGCTTCGGATTCTGTGTCTCCCTCTCTCTTTGCCCCTCCTCTGCTCACACTCTCTCTCTCAAAAATAAGCATAAAAAACCCCTCCCCAAAAACAAAAGGGCAAGACCAGATGGCTTCACAGGCGAATTCTACCAAACATTTAAAGGAGAGTTAATACCTATTTTTCTCAAGCTATTCTAAAAATTAGAAGAGGAAGGAAAACTTCCAAATTCATTCTGAGACCAGTATCATCCTGACACGAAAACCAGGTAAAGACACCACAAAAAAAGAGAACTACAGGCCAATATCTCTCATGAGTATAGATGCAAAAATCTTCAACAAAATATTAGCAAACTTAATCCAACAATACATTTTAAAAATCACACACCACCATCAAGTGGTATTTAGTGCCAGAACACAAAGAGGGTTCAATATTCACAAAACATGATACATCATATCAACAAGAGAAAGTACAAACACCATATGACAATTTCAATAGTTGTAGAAAAAGCATTTGACAAAGTACCACAACGATTCATGATAAAAAACCTTCTGGAAAGTAGGTCTAGAGAGAACCTATCTCAACATAATATAGGCCATATATGAAAAACCTACAGCTCAATGGTGAAAAACTGAGAACTTCTTGCCCAAGATCAGGAACAAGACAAGTATGTTCACTCTCACCAGTGATAGTTAACATAGTACTGGAAGTACTAGTCACAGCAATTAGACAGTATAAAGAAATAAAAGACATCCAAATAGTAAAAAAGAAGTAAAACTATCTGTAGATGATATGATACTATATATAGAAAACCCTAAAGACTCCACCAAAAAACTACTAGAACTGACAAATGAATTCAGTAAAGTCACAGGATACAAAACCAATGTACAGAAATCTGTTGGATTCCTATACAATAATAGTGAAGCAGCAAAAAGTGAAATTAAGAAAACAATTCTTGGACGCCTGGGTGGCTCAGTCGGTTAAGTGTCCGATTTCCACTCAGGTCATGATCTTGTGGTTCGTGGGTTCAAGTCCTATGTAGGTCTCTGTGCTGACAGCTTGGAGCCTAGAGCTTCCTTCAGATTCTGTATCTCTCTCTGCCCCTCCCCTACTCGTGCCTGTCTCTCTCTCAAGAATAAATAAACCTTAAAAAAATTTTTATAAAGGTAACAATCCCATTCACAATTCCATCAAAAACAATAAAATATCTAGGAATAAAGTTGACCAAATAGGTGAAAGACCTGTACTCTGAAAACTATAAAACACTGATGAGAAAAATTCAAGACAACACAAAGAAATGGAAAGATATTCTACGCTCATGGGTTGGAAGAATAAATATTGTTAAAATTTCTATACTACCCAAAGCAACCTATAGATTAAATGCAATCCTTGTTAAAATACCAATAGCATTTTTCACAGAAATAAAAGAAACAATCCTAAAATTTGTATGGAACCACAAAAGATTTTGAATAGACAAAGCAATCTTGAAAAAGAAAAACAAAACTGGAGGTATCACAATTCCATATTTCAAGTTATATTACAAAGCAGTAGTAATTAAAACCATATGGTACTGGGGCGCCTGGGTGGCTTAGTCGGTTAAGCGACCGACTTTCGCTTAGGTCATGATCTCGCGGTTCGTGGGTTCGAGCCCCGCGTCGGGCTCTGTGCTGACTGCCAGCTCAGAGCCTGGAGCCTGTTTCATTCTGTGATTCCCTCTCTGTCTGACCCTCCCCTGCTCACGCTGTCTCTCTCTCTCTCTCCTAAAAATAAATAAAACATTTTAAATAAATAAATAAATAAATAAAACCATATGGTACTGACATAAATATAAACACATAGAGGCACCTGGGTGGTTCAGTCAGTTAAGCATCTGACTCTTGATTTTGGGTCACATCATGATCTCCTGATTCATGGGTTTGAGCCCCTCATCGGACTCTGTGCTGGCAGTGCAGAACCTGCTTGGGATTCTCTCTCTCCCTTCCTCTGCCCTCCCTGTACTCACACTCACCCTCTCTCTCTCTCTCAAAACAAAGAAATAAACCTTAAAAAAAAGGACTTTCTCTCTCCTACTCCCCCTCTGCCCCCCTACCCTGCCCCGCGCTCTCTTTCTAAAACAAACAAACAAACAAACAAACACATAGATCAGTGGAGTTGAATAGAAAACCCAGAAATAAATCCACAATTATATGGTCAATTAATCTTCAACAAAGGAGGAATGAATATACAATGGGAAAAAGTCTCTTCAACAATGGTGTTGGGAAAACTGGACAGCAATATGCAAAAGAATGAAACTGGACCATCTCCATACACCATACCCCAAATAAATTCAAAATGGATAAAGACCTAAATATGAGACAGGAAACTATCAAAATCCTGGAAGAGAAAACAAGCAGTAATTACTCTGAGATCGGCCAAGGCAACATTTTTCTAGAATGTCTCCTGAAGCAAAGGAAATAAAAGCAAAAATAAATTATTGGGACGACATTAAAATAAAGTTTCTGCACAGCAAGGGGAACAACCAAGAAAACTAAAAGGCAACATACTGCATGGGTAGAAGATATTTGCAAATGACATCCAATAAAGGGTTGGTATCCAGAATCTATAAAGAACTGATACTACTCAACACCAAAACATGAAAAGATGCTTAACATCAATCATCAGGGAAATGCAAATCCAAACTACAGTGAGATAACACCTCACACCTGTCAGAACGGCTAAAATAAAAAAACACAAGAAACAAGTGTTGGGAAGAAAAAATGACCCTCTTGCACTGTTGGAAGGAATGCAACCTGGTGCAGCAATGTGGAAAATAGTATGGAGTTTCCTCAAGAAGTAAAAAATAGAACTACCCTGGGGTGCCTGAATGGCTCAATTGGTTAGGCCTCCAACTTTGGCTCGGGTCATGATCTCGCAGTCCATGGGTTCAAGCCCCACATAGGGCCCTGTGCTGACATCTCAGACCCTGGAACCTGTTTAGGTTCTCCTTCTCTCTCTCGGCCCTCCCCTGCTTGCACTCTGTCTCTCTCTCTCAAAAATAAATAAACACTAAAAATTTTTTTTAAAAATAGAACTACCCTAGGATCCAGTAATCACACTACTGGGTATTTATCCAAAAAAAACGAAAAACACAAATTCAAAGGGATACATTCACCCATATGTTTATTGCAGCATTATTTATAATAGCCAAACTATGGAAGCAGCTCAGATGCCCATCGATAGATCAATGGATAAAGAAGAAGTAGAATATATACATATAATATGTGGAATATTATTCAGCCATAAAAGAGAACAAAATCTCACTATTTGCAGCACCGTGGATAGAAGAGCTAGAGAGTATAACACTAACAAAATACGTCAGTCTGAAAAAGAGAAGTACCATATGATCTCATTCATATGTGGAACATAAGAAATAAAACAAACAGGGGTGCCTGGGTGGTTCAGTAGGTTCAGCTCAGGTCATGATCTCATGGTTTGTGGGTTCGAGCCCCAAGTCGGGCTCTGTGCTGACAGCTCAGAGCCTGGAGTCTTCTTCGGATTCTGCGTCTCCCTCTTTCTCTGACCCTCTCCTGCTCATGCTGTCTCTCTCTCTCTCTCAAAAATAAAAAATAAAACATTAAAAAAATTTTTGTTTTAAAGGAAACAAAACGAACAAGCAAAGGAAGAAAAAAAGAGAAAGAGAGAGGGACAAAACCAAGAAACAGACTCTTAATTATAGAGAACAAACTGATGGTTACCAGAGGGGAGGTAGGTGGGAGGATGGGTGAAACAGGTGATGGGGATTAAAGAGTACACTTATCATGATGAAAAAAATGCAAATAAAATAAAATAATAAAAATATAAATAAATAAATAAACACACACACACACACAAAAGCCAAACTCCTCAAGGGGTCAGGAAACCTACAGCTTCAAGGAAACAAAGTCCTGGCTATGCAGAGGAGGAAGAAAACACCTGCATTCCTTTCTAATCCTTAATAGATTCTTACAATAAATTCATGATAAATTGTCCTGCTATATACATACTCTTTTGAATTTGATCCTTTCTTAGAATGATCCCTTTTGGGAAAGTTACTGTGGGAGATCAATTAAAAATCATTTATGGGGGCGCCTGGGTGGCTTAGTCGGTTAAGCGTCCGACTTTCGCTTAGGTCATGATCTCGCGGTTAGTGGGTTCGAGCCCCGCGTCGGGCTCTGTGCTGACTGCCAGCTCAGAGTCTGGAGCCTGTTTCATTCTGTGACTCCCTCTCTCTCTGACCCTCCCCTGCTCACGCTGTCTCTCTCTCTCTCTCCTAGAAATAAAAAAATAAATAAATAAAATAAAATAAAAATCACCTATGAAATGTTTCTTGAATGAAGAAGCCCATAATATGCATAGTGAGGAAGAATTAGAGAAAGGAATAGACAGGATCCTTCTGACAAATTTCAGTCCAATTTAGACAACAGGACGTGTATACTACCTGAGAAACTATTTGAGAACAATTTAAGCCAATGGATATTTATGGAGCATCTACTAATAAAAAGTTAACAGTTTCTAATAGCCTACTAGAAGCAGGCACTACACTAACCTGGGGATACTGCAACCAAGTAAACAGAGATGCATCCTGCCTAGGTTGCTCAGAAGAATAGACACGACACGAAACATACAGGAATGAGGTAGTGACTCTTACATAAGGGGGAACACAGGATGCCACAGGAATGAAGAGACAAAGGACTAAACACAGGATGGGTTTTCAGGGAAGGCCTTCCTTGGAAACTGATATTTAAACTGAGACTTGAAAGTAACAAACAAAAATACAAAGACATGGGAGCTGGCAGAGGAGGTAAGCTGAGTTTACTGCTTACTGGGCAAGGGAGGGCCATGTCCCTCAAGAAATAATTCAGTGTTTTGCCCAAGCAGAAATAGAAAGGGTGAGATATAGGTCCAAAAGGAGGAAACTAATAAAGAGGGACTGAGTTTCCATCCATGGCTTACAATGGAGGCTGTACACTCTATTTTGTAATTGGTTCCCTTCAGGTCTTGGTTCTCAAAAAGTAAGCAACTCTCAAAGAGATCCAAGACAAGTCCTATGATATCTTGGGGTACTCAGAGCCAAAGTGGGAAAAACTATATCCATTTGTTCCAAGGCTAGATGGACATTTCCTTACAAAGGCTAAATAGGAGTAGGACAGACAGAGAAAGAGGGAAGTTGATGGAGGGATCAGAGCTGCAGAGAACTGCACAAGTTCAAGGAACCAAGAGATTGAAGAGAGATTGAAGGTATAGAAGCATGGAAGCAGAGAGGTTAGTGGGTAAAGTAGGCTAGATTAATAAAGGCTTGGTAGACCATGTGCTATGGATGGGATTGTGTGCCCCCAAGATTCATCTGTTGAAGCCCTAAGCTCCAATGTGACTATATTTGGAGATACGGCCTTCTGTAGATAATTAAGATTAAATGAGGTCCTAAGAGTGTGGCCCTAATTTGATAGGATTTGTGTCCTTAAAAAAAGGCAGAGACAAGAAAGCTCTTATCCTTTTGTAGTTCATAAGAGTGGTGATTGGATATTCACACCATTATGTGACATGCGCCTCCTCAGCACATTACCTATGTGACATGGGGAGAAAAGAAGAGGCCTCAGAATTAAACCTACTAGCTGGCACTCTGATCTTGGACTTACAGCCTCCAGAACCATGAGAAATAAATTTCTATTGTTTAAGCCACACACTCTGTGGTATTTTGTTATGGCAGCCCGAGCTAATATGCCATATTAATTTTACTAAAAAGCTCAACGATGGGCGCCTGGGTGGCTTAGTCGGTTAAGCGTCCAACTTTCGCTTAGGTCATGATCTCACATTTGTGGGTTCGAGCCCCGCGTCGGGCTCTGTGCTGACTGCCAGTTCAGAGCCTGGAGCCTGTTTCAGTCTGTGACTCCCTCTCTCTCTGACCCTCCCCTGCTCATGCTGTCTCTCTCTCCTAGAAATAATAAATTAAAAAAAGTTTAAAAACAAAAAAAGCTCAACGAGGACTTAAGCTGGGGTTGTACATGCTCACACTTAGGCGTGTGAAGACTCATTTGGGCTGCAAAGAGGAAAAGGAATCTGAGCAGGACAAGACTAGAAGCAGAGAGACAAGGTAGGAGGTAAGTGTAGGCACCCAGGTTGGAGATGATTGAGGCTTGGAGCGTGGTAGAGGGGAGGGGAGGAAAAGCAGACAGACTGAAGAAACCTTTACAAGGTAAAATCAACAGGACCTGGGGATTAACAGAATGGAAGGAGGAGGGAGACCCTCCTCTAAAGGCCCCTCCTCCAAAGGCCCCTAAGGTACAGTTAGAAAGGGTACTGTGCTGGGAGTCTCAAGATTGAGGTTCTAATCCCAGATCTGCCACCAATATATTACCCAGTAGCTTTGGCCAAGTCACTTTATTCTCCTTCACTGCTTTAGTTTCCTCACCTCACAGAAAGAATTGGGGCCTATTGATCTCATGGTCCCATCCAATTCTATGAGCTTATGATTCTATGAAGTAAATGCACTAATGAGGACAAATTAAAACAATAGCATCACCTTCCCCAAGGCGAGTTTAGGGACCCTTTCTCTATGCTTTACTTAACACTATTGATTATATATACTTATAACTGATCATCAAAGACATATCAGAATCCTCCACTTCTCTGTCTCCCTCAAAAAACTGAAGACTCCTTGGGGCAAGATCCAGATTTCCTATACCTGGAACCAGGTCTCATATGGTGATTGATTCTTTGTATTTGTTAAACTGATTATTTTAAAGTGCTAAGAAGACACATGGTTACTCTATGAAAGTGTCTTGGTACAATGTGTTGTGTGTTTTATGTATACAAGGCACTGTGTCAGATACTAGCATCAACAGTATAAACAAGTAAGCCAGTCATGGACCTTACATCAAGCCAGGTAGCTTAGACAGACATTAAACACATGAGGACAAAAATGATGGTTTATTTCTAGTTGTGGTAAGCGCTACAAGGAAAAGTACTGAGTGCTGTGAGTGTATAATAGAGAGACATAACTTGGGGGTAGAGAAATGGTTTCTCTGCAAGAACGACCTTTATGATTCTACAGCTGAGTTGATTCACTCACAGAATGCAGGTGGGAAGAGAAGGGTGGGGTGAGTAGAGGGGAAAGGGAGAGAAAGAGAGACCTTTAGGTAGAAGGAATAATAAGCATGCACGAAGTCCTGAGGCAGGAAGGAGTTTTGGTCAGGAGAAGACGAGAAGGAAGCCCACCAGAATGGTAATGTTAGTTACCACAGTTAGTTAAGCTATGGAGTTATGGGTACTTTCAATTTTCTTTTGAATACATTTCTCATTCTATAGATTTTCTATAACAAACATGTATTATTTTAATCATCCAAGGGGAGGTGAAACAACACTGTTAGTTTAAAAAATAATAGTAAAAAGGATGAAGAGAGATGGGTGTCATGGAGGAAGGGGCACATTCCAGAGGGACTGGTGACATAAGCAGTGAGTAATTTCTATGTGGGAGAGAGCAATAAGCACATTGGTGGGGCTGGAACAAGGCAGCAAGGGTGACTCACAAATGATACACCAAGGTCCATGAAGGTGAGGCCAAGGAGTTGGGGATAAGATGAGAAGTCACAGCGAGCTGCTGCCAAGGGGCCTGAGCAGGGAGAATATACCTTTTTGCAGAGGTGAGTAGGATGGAGAGAAACCAGAGGCAAAAAGACCCCCTGACAGGTCCCTGCAGGGCTGATGGAGGACAGCAGGGACCTGGTAAGGGCAATAGTCCTAGAGCACAGAGCCAGCTTCAATTACTTCCTCTGTTACTTCCCAGGCATTGAGGGGTTGGGCTGCCCCATGCTTTCTGCCCCTATAGCGGAAGTGGAAACTGTGGTTTCTAAAGGTCCTTCCTGATCTGCAATCTCTGAGAAAGAAACTGTTTAGCCAGAGGGCATTTCTAAAGAGATAAAGTCAAAGATTGGTTTGGGTGAAAGGGCAGGGCATAGGCAGGGTCTGGAAAACTGTGACCTGATGCAAGTTCTAAGATCTGCTCCCACCCACTCCTGATAGTGATAAGAATGCCTGCTACCTACACTGGATCCTTTGCCAGAGTTCCCCCTGGGGCTGTGAAGCATGTTTAGAGTGGGATGTGAGTTGGGGAGGGGGCGGAAATTGGCTCCCCTCCCCTTTCTGAGCTGGACCCACAGGAATTGCCTCAGCCACTTCCCTTCTAGCCTTCCCTGCTCTTCCTATGCAATTACCTCAGATCACCATCTAATTGCTCTGCCTGAACGCTCCTTGGCATCTTCCACTCATCTCACACTCCTGACATGGGTGCTGACTTGCTCACTGCTAGCATAGAGATGAGACACAACTTCATCCTCGTCTTCCAGCCAGGAAGTTGAATGCAGCATTAGGGTCTGTGTCCTAGTCCTTGACTGCTCTCCTGAGAAAAGAGATACAAAATTATATTAAATCATCATATTAAATGAGTGTATCAAATGTAGGACCAGTCACTAAGTGGCTGAGGAATCTCTGTTCATAGCTCTGTAGTTGCCCCTGGAGGAGGCATCTGAAGAAACTGTCCCAGTCTCCACAAGTTTTATTTGCTCTTTGGAGGCATCCCGTTCTTAATAAAAGTGACATCAACCCAGAAGCCCTGGGTCCATGTCACAGTGGAGCTCTTGCTGAGTCATCTAGAGTACCTCACTTACCCCTCTAAGCCTCAGGTAGTTCCTTTCATTACTGTTATTATTGATGGTTGTTGAATAAAGGAGCCACTCACTCATAAGAAGCAAATGGAGAGCTCTGACAGAATATAGCAGATTGCATTTTCTGAAGATGAGTGCCCCTTTCCCTCCATGCTCTTCTTCAGTAGTTTTACAGACTCCAGGGTGGGGTCATGTTCCCTCCCTTTGGCTCTGGGCGGGGCTGTGACTACATTGACCAATGGGGTACAGGGAGAACAATGTAGATCCTAAAAAAGATGAGTTTATAAAAAAGAATACAGTTCATACCTGCTTCTTGCTTTCAGTAACTCAGCCACCATGCAGAAATAACTCAATCTAGACCACCAGGAGAAAAACTGAGGCCCCTAGCCAATAGACAACATCCACTGTCAGATATGTGAGTTAAAAAACCTGCAGATGATTCTGGTTCCCAGATTCTGAGTCTTCCAGCTGCAGCAGAGAAAAGCCATCCCCTCTGTGTCCATCCAAATTCCTAATCCATGGAACCCGTGAATATAACTAAGGGTGTCTCATGCTGCTAAATCTTGGGGTAATCTGTTAGGCAACATTAGATAACCAGAACATTGTGCTTGCTTTGGCAGCACATATACTAGATAACCAGAACACAGAGTAACCTTAGGACAAGCAAGAATGAGCAGCATATCAATTGAAGCAAGAAGTGCCCTAGAGGAGTTAAGAACCAAAATGGAATGCCATTAAATATGGAAAGCATTACTAGCTCTCACCATGTGATTTCTAACCCAGTTCTGCTGTGAAGTTTTTCCCTTAAAGGCCACCAACAACATCTGAACTAACAAAAAAACAAAACACCTCAACTTTTTCTCCATACTCATTCTTCTTCAACGTCTTCTTCCCTTGACTTCCAGTGATAATACAAGTTAAACTATCACACTAATATGTCTTTCTACTGATCTCTATTTTGTTTTATTCATTGATCCCTCTTCTCCCACCCACCTTCCCACTAGGGAATAACCAACTTACTTTCCAAAGACTTGGTCCCTTCTCTGTCTCCTTGGCCCTCAAAGAGCTCATTTCTTCTTCTTGTTGTTGTTGTTTTTAAATTTTTTAATGTTTTATTTCTTTCTGAGAGAGAGAGAGCGTGAGCAGGGGAGGGTCAGAGAAAGAGGGAAATACAGAATCTGAAACAGGCTCCAGGCTCTGAGCTAGCTGTCAGCACAGAGCCCGACACGGGGCTTGAACCCATGAACCGTGAGATCATTACCTGAGCTGAAGTTGGACGCTTAACTGATTGAGCCACCCAGGCACCCCTCATTTCTTCTTATTATCACACTATCACCTGTGTGCCAGAGTCCCTCACTCCAGTATCTACATAGCTAGACCTATTCTACATGAACTTCTATCTGGTAGATCCCATTTCCCACTACTCATGTACCAATACCTTATTTCTTTGCCACCTCAAATCCAACACACCCAAAATGAACCCACTGTAACGGATTCTGTCTCGGCCTCAGTCAGATCCTTTTTAACAGCATTACCCACAAGCATGTTGTCTGATAACCACACACAGCTGTACCCTTTATGAAGAATTGTCCTGGATCAGATGGGAGCCAACTCTTCCCTACTTACACACATTTTGGGCAGACCTGATGACTGCCTGATGCAGGACTATAAAACACCAGCCCACCTGCCTACAGCTGTAGTCCACTCTTGTGCCATCTGTGCCAAGAGCTTTCCTATGAACTCAGATGGCATCTCAGCCCACACACTTGCTCAGCTGCTTCCCCTTTGACATCCCATTGTCCTTACTCTTCTCGTCTTCCTTCAGTCAATCTCTTGAATAAATGTCCCTCCAGGCCCTGGTTCTTTTTTTAAATGTTTAAATTTTTTATGTTTATTTTTGAGAGAGAGAGCTCACACAAGTGGGGAAGTGGCAGAGAGAGACACACAGTATGTGAAGCAGGCTCCAGGCTCTGAGCTATCAGCATAGACCCTGACGCGGGGCTCAAACCCATGAATTGTGAGATCATGACCTGAGCTGAAGTCAGCCGCTCAACCAGCTGAGCCACCCAGGAGCCGCATAGGCTCTGCTTCTAAGTGGCCCAATTGAAAACACCTACCAAGGCAAGTTTGTTCTGTTTACCCTGTAAATCCTGTGTCTTGGCCACCCCAGCCTGAAACTCCCTATCAGGCCAGCCATCAAGCCAAACACATTGTCTAGCAAATGGCCCCAGATATATTCCTACCTCACAGCTGGATTGTAAAATCAGTTTTCCCTGCACACTGCCTGATGCTTCCTGTTTTTCCACCTTTCTCCAAAATGTCTAGCGTGTAACTGCCAGATTAAAAAATTTTAAATACCTCTGATTGTACAGCTCCCCTACCCAAAAGTTCAATGCCTCCTGTTTCTAATGGCACCAGATAAAGATCCTTTTGTCTGCTTTCCTGGCCCCTCACTGAGATCTGGCTTCCACCTTATTTACTTAATCTCATTTTCAATATTTCTAGTTTTTGATTCCAGCCAGCTCCTTCAGAGTTCCACAAACACACACATTCCTATCACACCAGCAGGACTTTCCCTTCTCACCTATACTTTCCTAAATCCCTCCCATTAGTGAGAATCATCATGAGTTCACTCCTTAATGAATCAGATGCTGCACCAGGTTGTCGCACAAAGAAAACTTGATTTGCAGCAAATAAGGAGGTCATGTGGAATAGTTCCTAAAGCTGTGACTCCCTGCCCAAGGGTGGATGGGTTCCATTTTATTTAGGGTTAGGCTGAACATTTAGATAGGGAAACTTTGTCATCATATATAGAGGTGGCCTTAAGGTCATGCATGCACCTTCAGGAAATATGCCTATAGATACATTGTATGTTATGTAAATGAGGCTGAGGCTCCTCCTTGGGCAGAAGTTTTAGGATTATAATGAGGTAAAGGTAATAGTAGGTCATTCTAGAGGTCACTCCATCATCCATTTGTGCAGGTGCGAGTTAAGAATTAAGCTCAAACTGGTCTGGGTGTTCTGGGCTGGCTAAAGGTCTTGTCAGGGCACTTGCTATTGCTTAAGGGGCAGTATTGCTTTCCATTTGCCTGAGTTAAGAGATAAGCTGGAAAAAAGAGGTTAAGGAAAAATGTGGGACAAAGACCGGTGAGTACAAGCCATTGGGCAGTAAAGGTCAAGTCTTGGGTTCTAGCTGGTGACAGGAGGGATGGCCAGCTGTCTTCTAGTATCCACTCATTCCTTCTTCCCAGTTTCCAGCTGGGCACATTGCTGCCTAGAGTAAATAAACATGTCCAGGCCTCCCTTGCAGCTAGATATAGTTAAATGACTTCACCTCAACCTATTTCGTATAAGCAGATATGTTGTGTGTTACTTCTGTTGATGGCCTTAATAGGAGGGAGAATGTTTTTTTCACCTTTCTCTTCCCTACTGTAATGTGGAGCTTATGCAGTGTTGTGGAGGAAGAGTTTCCTCTGTCATTCAGAGTCCTTCCAGCTGGATTAAGACTCAAATTGGCATAAGAAAGGTTAACAGGAGAAAATCAAGTGTAATACCATACATGCAGGGAATCCACACAGACATGAAATTCTAAAGACAATGAGGCAACATGATGCTTATATAAGCTTGGGAGAAGGGTCGTATCTGATGACAGAAAGGAGTGAAAGACCATTAGCAGGGAAGTGAAAGGAGATATTTGGAAAAAACAAAGGTCTCCCTATTATGCAGACAAGTTTCTTAGGTAAAGAGAAATCTTTGTTAGGAAATCCTGGGTGGCTCAGTCAACTAAGACGCCAACTCTTGATTTTGGCTCAGGTCATGATTTCGCTGTTTTATGAGTTCAAGCCCCACGTCAGACTCTGCATGCTGACTGTGAGGAGCCTACTTGGAACTCTCTCTCTCTCTCTCTCTCTCTCTCTGTTTCAAAAATAAATAAAACTTTTAAAAATAGCTCTCTTTGGTACAAGAAAGCTCTCTCTGGTGTAAGCAGGCAGTAAAGGAGATGTGAAGAGCTTCTCCATCAGGAGAAGACGCATTTTGATTTCTTATAACTCAAAATAATATTCACGCCAAACTGGCCTATCTTGGCTCAGCCAGCCCTTGGCCCCTACAGAAGCCATTTCATGTCATAAAATAAAAGCCATGTTTTGAGAATGGTAAGGCAACAAATTAGAGCTACTAGCCAAGCCCGAACTGCCTACCTCGATCTAGAGAATTAACCTATATGTGGTAAACCACTGTTGTTGTTTTTACTCACAGCTGAATCTAATCCTGACACTCAACCCTTCATGGTTCTACTCACATTTTGTGAAGAAAGAAGTGGATGCAGTGGTGGACAAGTAAATAATTAATAACTATGTTGTGGGTGGGGTAGAAGGCAAGTCCTCATTTGCAACATTCCCAGTTTCCATGATATAAATATTCCCAACAAGGTCAACTTCAAGCTACCAATATGATGTCAATTGACTCACAAAAACCCTAAAAATATAATGATTGGCTCTTGTGTGAGCTGTATGAGCTGGCTCTGACACACCACTGAGGAAGCACTGGGATGGCAATGACATTTAATGAAACTTACTACATGTTAGGATGTAACAGGCATTTTGCATACACTATCTTCTTTAGTCCTTCTACCATCTGCTGAGGGTTAAGGCCAAACTTCCTCAACCATTAATACCTTTTGGGGAAAATTCTAATACAAATGGATTTTTTAAAGTATCTTTTCTATAACCTTGGAAGATGTGTTGGTCACTCCTATTATGGATAATTAGAAAAAGTAGGAAATGGAGGTTAGGAAGAGAAAATGGGATATGGTGGATATTTTCTGGGGTTTGATCATCCAGAATATACTTTGCTCTGTGTAGTCGTAAGACTGTCAGGTAAAGTTTGCTTTCTCCTCCTAGCCCCTAAACTAGGCTAACCAGATTGTCTCTGCTAGGGCTTGGAATGATGAACATGAATGGGAGGGATGGAAAAATCTGATTGTCACTCATTCGTTTCAGCAGGCGGCAAGGGCAAGATTTAATTTCTGCCACTGAAGCCCCTGGAGCTGCCTTTGTTGCTCTGTTCCTTAAGCCTGGTTCTCTAGTCTTCCTTTGATTCTGTGAGCTATCCAATATCCTCCCAATCTTCAACTTTTCTGTTTAGGTTAGCCATAATGAGTTTCTGTGGCTTGAAACCAAAGAAATCCAAAGGAAGAAAGACAGAAGCTTTAGAAAAAATTAAAGGAAGCTGAGGCAAAGTGTAGAGAGCTTTAGAAAGACATTTCTAAATCACTACCAACAGGGAAGTGGCCATGATTATGAAAAGAGAACTGAGGCAAGCCCAGTCAGAATGCAGGACTGTACTTTTATGCATTCTACACCACAGGAATTATGGGCAGAATTGACATTACATACCCATGAGTGTTAAGTAAGATGTTTGAGCTATATACCACTGGATGCTCATCACAGGGTAGTGAAGTAAAAGCAACTCAAATCTTTTTACATCTAGAATGTCCAAGTTACTCCATGTTTGGGGTGCCTGGGTGGCTCAGTCGGTTAAGTGTCCAACTTCGGCTCAGGTCATGATCTCACAGTTCGTGGGTTCGAGCCCTGCGTCTGGCTCTGTGCTGACAGCTAGCTCAGAGCCTGAGACCTGCTTCAGATTCTGTATCTCCCTCTCTCTCTGACCCTCCCCTGCTCATGCTGTCTCTCTTTCTCTCTCAGAAATAAAGAAAAACATTTAAAAAAAAAAAAAACAAGTTACTCTATGTTTCTAGAAACACATAAAGTGTGTGGGAGGTTTGTTGTTGTTTTTAATATGTGATCATTTGGATTGAGGATCAGAGAGAAAACACAGATCTCTAAGTACGCAGCATTTTATCTTTTGGAAACTAAAATGAATTTACAATCACCTCATTAAAACTATAAGCAATGGAGATACTGGCAGATTTCTAGTACGGAAGCCAGAAGTTTTATTTGGGTGTGTATGACTGCCCAGAATTCTTGCTAGTTCTGTGTCTCAACCAAAACTTTCCCCCTCACTCATCCTGCAGTAATCTCACCCTGCTCTGAATTCCTAGAATGCTTGCTTTCTGTATCAACATTCCATTCATTTGATATTCATCACAGTGGTTTGCTAAGGAAAAGTACTTATAAGCTCTAATATACCAAATAAATGTTAGTTATATGCTATTATGTATATACACACACATATATATCTACAATACATATAATATATATAAATATGTATACATGTATGTATATAATATATATACATATGCACATGTGTATATATGTACAGTTATATAGTTACTATGTGTTTCTCTTATTTTCCCTTCACTGGGTTATAAGTTTCTTTTTTTTTTTAATATTTTATTTATTTTTGAGAGAGATAGAGACAGCATGAGCAGGAGAGGGTCAGAGAGAGAGGGAGACACAGAATTTGAAGCAGGCTCCAGAATCTGAGCTAGCTGTCAGCACAGAGCCTGATGCGGGGCTCAAACCCACAAACCGGGAGATCATGACCTGAGCTGAAGTCGGACGCTTAACCGACTGAGCCACCCAGGCGCCCCAAGGGTTATAAGCTTCTTGAAGCATATTTTATCCATCTTTCTGCCTTCTACTGCTCTTAGTTGGAACACAGTTATTACTCAATCTACTGATGTTTTGAGTATGGGGATTTACCTCCACCGTTTCATAAATACATGACCTTCAGCCACTTATCATCACTGCCCTTCTGTGTCCTACAGGGCTGTTGAGAGAACCAGATGAGATAATGGGCACAATTCACCCTGGCTGGGTTAGTTCCCTGTAGCCTATGACAGAAAGAAAACTGCAGCTTTAGTTCCTCCTTCACTCTCCTGTCTTCTTTTTCTCAGAAGTTTGGGTCATGGATGTGATCAGAGATATATTTCCCCTTTTTCAATAATAGATTTCTGAAGTGATTCCGAGACCTCTAAATGGGCAGTATGCAACATAATCTAATGAGAGAAGACTGATCTAGGCTGTTTTAAAAGTACTGGAAACAAGGTAAAGCTATCAGCCTTCAATAAATGTTTTCCCTATGCACCAATTTTCCTTCTCTTACCCCATCATCTAACCCAGTGTCGTCCAACAGAACTTTCTGTGATGATGAAAAAATGCTATATCCATGCTCTCCAATACGATAACCATTGTGCACTTGAAATATAGTGATGCAAATAAAAAAACTTATTTTCATTTACATTGTCTTTAATTAAAATTTAAATAGCCACATGCAACCCTATGGGACAGGACTAGCTAAACTAAGAGAATCTGGGCCCTTTATTCATTCAATCAATCAATCAATCAATCAATCAAAATCTATTGAGCACCTATATGTGTCAGGTGCAGTAGTAAGCCCTGACAATGGGTTCAATAGTTGTCTCTCATCTGAAAGATTTCAAAATTTGTTTGTAAACCCAGCAATAGCCCTACTAGGAATTTACTCAAGGGATTGTATCCCAATGTTTATGGTAGCGCTTTCAACAATAGCCAAACTATGGAAAGAGCCTAAATGTCCATCAACTGATGAATGGATAAAGAAGATGTGGTTTATATGTACAATGGAAAAGTAGTTGGCAGTGAGAAAGAATGAAATCATGCCATTTGCAGCAACATGGATGGAACTGGAAGGTATTATGCTGAGTGAAATCAGTCCGTCAGAGAAGAACAGATATCATATATTTTCACTCACATGTGGATCTTGAGAAACTTAACAGAAGTCCATGGGGGAAGGTATGGGGGAAAAATAGTTACAAACAGAGGCGGAGAGAGGCAAACCACAAGAGACTCTTAAATACAGAGAACATATGAGGGGTTGGAGAGGAGGAAATAGGTGATGGGCATTGAGGAGGACACTTGTTGGGATGAGCACTGGGTGTTGTATATAAGTCAATTTGACAATAAATTATATTTTAAAAAATTGTTTATGGAAGCAAATAATCCCTTCAGATAAGCTCAAGTCCTTATCCTCTTGAGATAAAGAGCTGGAAGAGATTTCTTGGGCATGGGTCACCCTGCAAATAACTTATTTCCCTGATTTTACCTGCTACATTAGGATCCTTGCCTGAGCTAGAGGCAGCTCTCAAGAGCTGGTAAAAGGGCAGTG
Source organism: Crocuta crocuta (assembly GCF_008692635.1). NCBI lineage: Eukaryota > Metazoa > Chordata > Mammalia > Carnivora > Hyaenidae > Crocuta > Crocuta crocuta. Next base: position 179,696 of record NW_027528614.1, read on the forward strand.
ATATGGCCAGAGGTACCCATGCCCAAAAGGGATGCCCACCAAGGTTATTCTATCCTGGGGAGTGAGTGCACAACACATTCAGAGTTTGAAAGGGAGACCCAAGCAAGGATACAAATGTCAAAGTGGTGTAATACCCCAAAGACACTAAAAGCCAGGGCAGTGAGCCAAATAATAACATTAATAATGAGGACTGTTGAAAGACAGGAAAACATAGAGGTTGGTTGCTCTGTCTCTGGAGCCAAACTTCCTGGATGGCAATCCTAGCACTGCCCCTCTCCTGCTGTATAATGGCCTCGGTGTCCCTTACTTGTTAAACAGATGTTATAAAGGCCCTCTTTTCAGAGGCTTACTACAAATACTAGATAAATTTGAATAATGAAATTGAACCCAAGTGGACTAGCTCTAGACTTCACTCTGACTAATATGCCACATGGCTGGTCTTCAAAATGAGGTAGACAGGAGCTCCCGTCTAACTCCTACTACTTTAGGGTTATGCAGTCTTGGGAAAGTGAGCTGCCTCATCGAACCTCTCATTTTCCTCTCCTGTAAAATAAGGGTATAAATAATAATAGTAGGAGTTTGTGAACACTAACTGAATTGATTCATGTATAGCAGTAGAAAGAACAGTGCCTAAAAAAAAAAAAAAAACAGTGCCTACAAGGGAGTGGGAAACAAGGCAGACAGAGATACTGAGACACAAGGTTGTTGGGTGGGGACAGGAGGGTGTGTTCCTGGAGCTGCTGCAGTTCCAAGTCCTTAAGAGGATCAATTGCTAACCAAGGACATAGCTGCATTCCAGCCCATCACTGTCCCCTGAGGTCACCTGAGTGAAACCTGTTCTCTTATGAAGAAAAAATTTTCACTTGGCAGATTTGGTTGACAGGGTTTTTTTGTTTGTTTTGTTTTTAAGTAAGCTACTTAGCCCAAAGTGGGCTTGAACTCACCACCCCAAGGTCGAGAGTTGCATGCTCTACCTACTGAGCGAGCCAGCTGTCCCAGCAACAGAGATGTTTTGAGGCAGCTTCCTTAAAACAGTCCTGTCAAAGAATAAAATGGTAAACCACTTTGGAAAACAACATGGCAATTTCTTATAAAGTTAAATCTACACCTAATTATACTACTTCTAGATATTTACACAAGAAAAATAAAAGAACACACGTCCACAAAAAGAGTCATATAAAATGTTCACAGCAGCATTATTCATAATAGCCAAAAAGAAGAAAAAAACCACAAATGTACACCAATGGTGAATGAGTAGCCAATGGTGGTACATTTATACAATGGAATACTATTCAGAAATCAAAAGGAAAGATCTACTGATTCATGCAAAAACATGGATGAATCACAAAGATACTATACTAAGCAAAATAATCCAGACACAAAAGAGTGCCTCATATAGTTATATTTATATGACATTTTAGAATAGGCAAAACTACAGGAATGGAAATTAGATCAGTGGTCACTAGGGGCTGGGTGTGGAGAGAGGGTATTGACTATAAAGGGGCATGAGCAACTTTCTGGGACAATGGAGATATTCTATATCATGTTGTGGTGACATTTGCACAACTTTATGAGTTTCTCAAAACTCATAAAACTGTACTAAAGAGGATGCATTTTACTGTATGTAAGCTATATGTCAATATACGTGACTTTTAATAAAAAGGTAATATCATCAAGCAGTAGCAAATTCTATATGAAAGGATGGAAGTCAGAGACAGGATGAGTACAACTCCTAGAAATGGGTTGAGAATACCTGGTTTATACATTTCTTTCTGATTGCCTTTATTTTTTTAAGTTTATTTATTCTGACAGAGAGAGAGAGAGAGAGAGCAGGGGAGAGGCAGAGAGAGAAGGAGAGAGAGGGACAATCCCAAGCAGGCTCCACACTCTGCACTGAGCCTGTTGTGGGCTTCCAACTCACAACTGTAAGATCATGACCTGAACCAAAGTCAAGAGTCAAATGCTTAATTGACTGAGTCACACAGGTGCCCCTCTTTATGATTTTCCTTAAGTGCTGACAACTTAATAACTTTTTAAAAATTTTTATTTTTTTAATGTTTAAAATTTTTTATGTTTTTTATTCCTTTTTTTTGAGACAGAGAGAGACAGCGTGAGCAGGGGAGGGTCAGAGAGAGAGGGAGATACAGAATCTGAAGACAGTCTCCAGGCTCTGAGCTAGCTGTCAGCACAGAGACTGACGCCGGGCTTGAACCCACGAACTGTGAGATCATGACTTGAGCCAAAGTCGGCAGCTTAACCGACTGAGCCACCCAGGTGGCCCTATTTTTTTAATGTTTAATTTTCAGAGAGAGAGAGAGAGAGAGATGAGTGGGGAAGGGGCAGAGAGAAAGACACAGAATCTGAAACTCTAAAATGTCAGCACAGAGCCTGATGTGGGGCTTGAACCCACGAACTGTGAGATCATGACTTGAGCCAAAGTTGGATGCTCAACCAATTGAGCCACCCAGATGCCCCAATTTAATAACTTTTTTTGCCTTGTCAAAAGGTTCCTAGCATCAAAATGGCTGCATCACAATGTCTAGTGATGGCGACCAGAAAAGGCAATGGCATGTCCAGACAATCAGAAAGATCAATAAACAAATGACTATAGTAAACTGTGTTTGATGCTTCAAGAGGTTTATGTACAAAGCAGATGGGCTAGGGGTGCCTGGGTGGCTCATTCAGTTAAGTGTCTGACTTCAGCTCAGGGCATGATCTTGTAAGTTTGAACCCTGCATTGGGACTCTAAGCTGTCAGCACAGCCTGCTGTACTGGAGCCTACTTCGGATACTGTGTCTCCCTCTCTTTCTCTACTTCTCCCCCATTTATGTTTTCTCTCTCTCTCTCTGTCTCTCTTTCTCTCTCAAAAATAAATAAATATTTTTTTTTTAAAAAAAAGTAGATGGACTAATTCTGCATGTGGGAGTTGGGGCTTGGTATTCCCAGGAGGATGCAGAGGAAAAAGGAGAGGAAACCACACGTGTCGTGTGTGAAGTGTCCAATGGGTAAGAGTTAGGCACATGTGAGAAAAGTAGTACTGTACCTCTGGTCACCAGGAAAGCACTGGGGGAGTTGTGAGACAAGTCCCGTGAGGTTGCCCAGATTCAGGCTGGGAAGCCAGTGTAACCCTACTGGAGAGTTTGGAGATATGGAATTGCTTGGCAGGTACTGACTTGGTCAAGTCCATCTTTTAACAAGAAAGCTCTGAGGAAGGCATAGAAGATGGACAGTGGGGAGGAAAGTTAGGAAGGCTCCTTGTGGCCCATCCTTGTCATAATTTCCACTGAAATAAAATGTGCATTTCTGGTAGTGGACTGTTCTGCATGCCAAGAGTATTAGGTAAGTCTCAGTATAAAGCAGCCCTGAGAGTAGCTCAGCTGCCTAGTAATTCTTTTTAATATTTATTTATTTTTGAGAGAGAGACAGAGTACAAGGAGGGGACAGACAGAGAGAGAGGGAAACACAGAATCTGAAGCAGACTCCAGGCTCTGAGCTGTCAGCACAGAACCTGACGAGGGGCTCGAACTCACAGACTGTGAGATCATGACGAGCCGAAGTCAGACACTTAACCAACTGAGCCACCCAGGCGCCCCAGCTGCCCAGTAATTTGGGACCCTTTGTTTCTTTCCTGAACTGGGGAACCCTAGTTCCCAAGAAACCCCTTAATTTAGGCTCTCAGGGCTAGTACCTCTTGGTCTATTCCAGAGATTCAATGGTTACAGGAGCAAACCCAAACAAGTCATGGTTCATGGTGGAGATCAAAAGACTTGAGGGACACGTATTTTCAGCCTCCCCTTGTGAGCAATCTGCTTCTGTGCCGGGTGGGATTTCCAACCTGGGGAAACAACTGACCAATCGTCTGGGAAGGGAGACTGTCATAAAAGGGTCAGGGCCACCCTGGAGCCAGGATGACGGCAACATGAGGCCCAGACACTGCAGGGAATTTGTGAGGCCATGGAGAGAAAACATGAGGGAAGGCAGGGCTACTGTCTGCCTGGCCCAGCTTCCTCTTCCATGAGCTCATGGTCAAAGCCAGGCCAGGCAGGAAGGTGCCAGAGATTGAGTGAACATGTTTTTTCCCTAACTTGGTTCTGAGTCACACAGGCATCTACCCTTCCCAGAAAACCCGCTTCAGGGCTCACCCTCTGGCAAGCAGTCAAGCCCTAGTGCTAACACGCGATACCAGGAGGAGGGCCTGCTGGCAGCTGGAGGCAGGCCAACCCAGAGCTCTCGTCCCACCCCCAGAGGCGTCTCCCAACCTTCAAAGAAAAGGGACTATGGTGGCTGTGTTGAAAGTAGGAGGGAGGCCTAGTTTAACTTATGAAAACCCATGGGAGGCGCTGCTGAATCATGGAGTTGCAGAGGAGGGAGAGACATCAGAGAGCCTTTAATCTAAGCACTTGACTTTATAGATACTCATCCAGTAAATACAGGGTGTCTGAAAAGGTGGGACAAAAGGGGTAAATACTTTACTTCTTGCACTTTGCCCTTTCCCATCACCCATATTATGCTTCGAATTAAATCGCAATCACACTTTCCTACACTGACATGGGAGCACTCTACAGAGAGATGCAAGCTGCTTCCCACATCAAGAACTCTGTAATACTAATGAGTTAAAGGGCCCTACATATCCAGCTTTTTCAGGTAGCCTGTAACAATAGAGAAGCACAGTTCTAGGCACTGAATAAAGAGCAGTGAACAAGATGGATAAAGTCCTGCTCTCATGGAGTTATTATCTGATAGGAAAGAAAATGAGGCCAAAGGGAGGAGCTATAACACCAGGTCCTAGAAAGTCAGTGTTGGCACAAGAACAGGTACATTGGGTCCTTTCCCAGCCCCCAACTGTCAGCAGCATTCAGGAAATTTTGGTTGAGTTGGACTGAGCTAGGATGGACCAGCCTGTATACCAGGACAGGGGATACCGTGTTCTCTTGTGACCTTGCCTTGGTGCTCCAGGCACTCTTGCCTTCCTTTTGCATCAGGGAAAATTGTCAGGGCTTGATCTTGACCTTCCTAAGGCCCAAATGGGTGTCTTTGAGGGTCATTTATTAACTTGCTGCCAAGAATTCACCAGCTCACCCTACTGCCATGCCTCTGGCAAGAATTGTTCCAGCTAGAATGCGTGTGCATGGGGCTGGGGGAAGTATGTTTAAAATCAGTCAACTGGCTGAACAAGAACTAGGAATGCAGAAGTATCTGTTTCTCTGGAGAAAAGAAAAAGCCACAAAACACGCCTGAGATGGAGAGGGAAGGAAGGGGGTGGGGTGAAAACAGAAAGAGAAATTCCATTAAAAAAATTTTTTTTAATGTTTATTTATTTTTGAGAGAGAGAGACAGAGTACAAGCATGGGAGGGGCAGAGAGAGAGGGAAACACAGAATCTGAAGCAGACTCCAGGCTCCAAGCTGTCAGCACAGAGTCCAAAACAGGGCTCAAACTCATGATCTGCAAGATCATGACCTGAGCCAAAGTCAGACGCTTAACAGACTGAGCCACCCAGGCTCCCCCAAAAAGAAATTCTATGTCCTGATGATGTTAGCACTTTGAGGCTATTTTGTAACCCTGGTCTTCTACTCCTGGGCTAGCTCACTGCTGCCCATATCTCCCCCAAATCAACTCCTCTTCGTATAATCATAATAGTGGCCGTTATGGGAAGAAGTGCCTGCTATGTGCCTAGGAGCAGTATACTTCTATCCTTAATCCTCACAATAATCTGAAAGCCAATTTGCCCACTTTTCAATTGAGGGGACATTTTCAGAGAAGTTAAGTAGCTGGCCCAATATCATGTAGTTAATAGGTAGCAAAGCTGGAATTTAAACCCAGTTTCCTCTAACACCACTAGATTCTAATATGCTCTTTTTGCTACATCATGTCTCTTTTCTACAGCAAAACTAAATCAAGTCAACAAAGTTACTGAATATCTACCAAATATCCAGGTGCCTTCAGTTTCTATTCCTTGGGTGCCCTGACTCCAGCCCTGTAACCCTGTTTCTCTTTTTCAAAAGTTCCCACTTCCAAATATCTGTCTCCTTCCCATTACCTTTGTCCCCTGTACTAGCCTTCAGTCAGCAATGCAGCAATACTCCAGGTGGCCAACAGGCACAACTCGCTCTTACGCCAGGAATTTATACAGTGAGGACCAGGGCTTTGCCAACCGTTGCCTGCACAATTATTCCGAATTTAATGGCAGATTCCACTGAGCCACAGTTGAGCATCTCCCATCTCCTCTTTGGAGAGGAAGCTTTGGGGGGAGAAGAGGAGGACCTCTGAAGGGACACACAGCTGAATAAACAGATACCTCTGAGGGTGAGGGGTAGCTCCTCAGAGGAGATGGATTTAAGAACATTTATTAACCCACTACTAGGTGAAAGGCCAAGTACTGGAGATACCACAAAGGTATCATGAGGAAAAGGGCGGATGTGGTCCTGTATATTTATGGAGATTATATTCCAGTGAGGGAGACAAACAACAAAAAGTAAACAAATAGAAAAATGATCTCCCATGGTAGCAAGTGTTGTAAGAAAATGCACAAGGGGCTAAGAAAGAGGTTGGCGGGAGGTCAAGCTCACAAGTCAAATGAGGGCAGTGAGGGAGCATGGTCATCGTGGGGAAGATGGAGAGGAAATGAGAAGCAGTGAGAGCAGTGAAATGGAAAGGGGCCAGCAGCCTGTTTGCCCAGGATTAGGGCAGTGAGAACTGGTTCAGCTGCCTTCTCAGCCCCTGGCTCTTCCTGGCCTTCACTCATCCCCCAGCACTCATCCCTGCAGCCTTTCATTGGCTTAATGATTCACTCTCAACCTTTCCCTAGCTTCCTGTGTGTCAGGAGGCGGTGGGGAGAGCTGTGCGCCTCTGAGTATAGCAGCAACAGGGATGAGATTGGTTGAGAAGGAATGGTTAGCAGTATGAGTTGTTTCGATCCTCTCTGTCCCATTCCGGCCTTGCCACAGAGAAAGGTCTCTAAGTGCCGGAAGGACAGTAAAGATAACTAGGCCCAGCTGGAGGCCCAGATTCCAGATGTAGGAGGTAGTGGTGAAACAAGATCTTGACAGCCCGCTTTATTTCCCCTCTCTTGCCTAATGCCCTAGAGAAATTTTCCATCATAAACAAGTTGTGCATTCCTGAACTTGGGTGCCCCCACCTCTCTCCCACCAAGCCTGTTTCTTCCATCATCACTATTTCCCCCACCCCCAATTTACACCTGTGTGAGCATGTATGTGGGCCTATGCACTCATGTCAATAGTCATGTATTCATGTTAATAGTTGTGTGGCATGCAGGTTCCCTTAGAATAAGGATGTAGGTAGGTGTGTGGGCTCATTGCCTGGGTATGAAAACAAGGATGGTGGCAGGTGTGAAAGGCAGGTGTGGGAAAGGGATGTGTCTCTATAGAGGAGGTGTGTTTTATGTTGGTTAGGAAGAAGTGTGATACATGAGTTTAGACAGCAGTGATGGGTGTAAAATAAAGCAACAGAGAGGTCCAGGAAGCAGAAATACATGTATCTATACAGAAATAATGTATTTATTCTAGCCCAGTTATGGGGATGTCCTCTATTTGCATCCCACATGTCCTTGGTTGAGAAGCGCCATTAAGTGTTCCTTGTTTGGTATGTGTGTAAGAATTGTCTTAGGGGTACCTGGGTGACTCAGTTGGTTAAGCATCCAACTCAGTCATGAGCTTGTGTTCATGGGTTTGAGCCCCACATCAGGCCCTGTGCTAACAGCTCAGAACCTGGAGCCTGCTTTGGATTCAGTGTCTCCTGCTCTCTCTGCCCCACTTGTGTTGTATCTCTGTCTCTCAAAAAAAAAAAAAAAAAAAAGGTCCTAGCTGTTCTTAAGATGTAAATTTGTATGTGGGGCTTGAAAGAGTGTATCCATGCCTCAAAGCTTGGGGTGATCCAGCCACTGTGTGAATACCACATGTACACTTTTAGCTTTCATTTAATAAGACTGTTGAGCCACTACTACATGTAAGGCACTCTACTGGGTTTTATGGAGGACACAAAGACATGTGTGACACAGCATAGCCTGTAATGGAAGAGATCATATATGCACTCTGTGTGCACCAGGCATAATATGATCTGGAGTAAAGACTTGAGTCAGATGCATTTCAAATCCCTGGAGACAGCCTTAAAGCCTTCATGTACTTACTGTCAGGACCGCACTCTCCATGCTCTGTGAGTCTACTGATGCCCGTCTCATTACTAAATCCCTGTGGTCTTGTGCTATGAATGTCTCTTACTTCATTCCTCTTCCTGGCTCCCTCTGCCATGGCCCATCTCAGGCCCTTGTTACCTTCCACCTGAACCTTTCCAATAGCTTCCTATCCCATGCCCTACTTAGTTCCCAGCTTAAACTGTCCTCCTTTTATATCCTCTCATAACCCAAAGAATCCACAATCTAGAGTCAAACTCAATCTTCTGGTCTGGCAGCTAAGTTCTCTCCACTCTGCCCACCTTCTTTCCAGTATCATTGCTTCCCACTACTCCTTTACAGGAAACTTACTGTAAGATTGTTTTTCTTCTGATTCCCCAAACACATCCTGTACTTTTCCAGCTCAAGGCCTTTGCTGAGTCCATTCTCTTCCTCACAGTCATCTTACACATCTGACTCTGTGGTATCCCACCCACTGTTCAAAGTCATCTCAAATGCCACTCTTCCATGAAGCCTCACCTTTTTTTTTTCTCTGCCTTATTGACTAGACAGATGTGAACACTAGTTCCTTTGGGTCCCCCTTTACACTTGGTCTTCAGTTTCCTTAAGACTGTCAAGGCAGTTCTCCTGATTGGGGTCCCCTCCCCATGCATAGGGTAAGGCCCACAAGGGTGAGGTGCTGGCTAAATCTCGCTTGCCTCACTCAGCAGCCCATATGCTGGAATTCACAACCTCAGTACTTTGAACAGTACCTTCAACAGGGTGCCTGGCACCAGTGAATGCTCAAAGGATGTTAAATTGTGTGTCCATGAGCAGCTGTCTCTAAAGCAGTTATGAAAATGTGTCAATTCTCTATTATTTTAGCCAAGCACCTCTCCATTCTCTCTTATTACCATTACCATTTTGTATAACATCTCACAGTTTAAAATGTTCTTCACATAAATTTTGTTATTTTTCTATAAGACAAGGGACAAACCTGGGTGGCTGCTAACCTCTTGCCTTTCTGCACCAGCCTTATGTGAGCATCTCTGCACACATCTAAGTGGGTAGCTTTGTTGTGTTGTCCCTGCAAAGTCTCTGCACCTTTGCTCTGTATGTGTGTGTGTCCACATGCATTTGTTACATACATGTTAAAGAGGAGCAGAATAGGCCACCCCAAAATGTGCCACTAATGCCATGTGAATTATTTTGAGATGAAGGCAATCAACACCCAGCAGACTCAGGAAAGGCTTTTTACCTCTCTCCCTTAACTGGCTAAAAGAATTTAGATAGAGGCCTGAATGATGAAGAAAGCTATTATACAGATAACCTTTTATCTGAAAGATTTATGCTAGACAGGGCAAACTTCTGACTCCCAAACATCTGTTCTTTTTTTCTTTTTAATTTTTTTCACGTTTATTTATTTTTGAGACAGAGAGAGACAGAGTACGAGCTGGGGAGGGGCAGAGAGAGAGGGAGACACAGAATCCGAAACAGGCTCTGAGCTGTCAGCACAGAGCCCGACGCGGGGCTCGAACCCACGGACCGCGAGATCATGCCCTGAGCGGAAGTCGGCCGCTTAACCGACTGAGCCACCCAGGCGCCCCCCAAACACCTGTTCTTATCTTCCTCTGAATTGCCCTCCTGCTCTTTGAAGCCCCAGGCCACTGATCCATTTCTTAGCTCAAGATCGCTTATAAGAAGCCTAAACTGACTTACTGCCTTTGAATCTCATGGGCTTCCCGGGTTCCTGAAGTAGGTAATTAGACTTGTTTTTCTCCTGTTAATCTATCTTATATCAATTTAATTATTAGACCAGCTAAAGAAGGGACAATTTTTACTGCCCCTACAATATGGTGTGTGCTGAGGCAGGAAACATTGTTTCTGTGTACCAGTGAGTTCATTTTTCCATGTCTTCTTGGCTGTTTCAGTAATGACTTTCCTCTTGGGGAGGGGGGGTTCTATATACATCTACAAGTGTATGAATGTGTCCGTGTAATTGTAATTCTTTGACTTTGCTAGATCACTATTGTAGCATCAAGATTTCTTTTTGTGGGGCGCCTGGGTGGCTCAGTCGGTTAAGCGTCCGACTTCGACTCAGGTCATGATCTCACGGTTCGTGGGTTCGAGCCCTGCGTTGGGCTCTGTGCTGACAGCTAGCTCAAAGCCTGGATTCTGCTTCAGATTCTGTATCTCCCTCTCTCTCTCTGACCCTCCCCTGCTCACGCTCGCGCGCTCTCTCTCTCTCAGAAATAAATTTTAAAAAAACATTTTAAAAAAAATTTTTAAAGATTTCTTTTTGTAAGTCCTCCTACCTCCCCAGAGATGGGACCTGTAGCCCAACCACCTCCTAAGCTATCTGCTGGCCCCTCTCCATCCACATGTCCCGACATGTGCCTGCGACCCGGGACCTCCCCCACTCCACTCACAACTCACATACAACACACAGTTGGGAGCCTAGGATTGCATAGGCCACCCCCTCTCTTTGCTTAATCTTCGGAATTTCCAGCTTGCTCGGGTCCACCACTCCTAGTCGTGGGTGGAGTCGAAAAGGATCCGCCCAATTCCGGGGAGCACAAAACTTGCTCCGCACGGACGCTGGCCCGCATTCGGCCTTCCGCCCAGCTGAGCGCACGATGTGTCACTCTCGCAGCTCCCTCCCCACCATGACCGTTCTGCGGGCCCCGACCCCCGTCTCCTCCACCAGCCCCGGACCCCGGCGGGGCTCTGGTCCTGAGATTTTCACCTTCGACCCTCTCCCGGAGCCCGCGGTGGCCCCTGCCGCACGCCCCAACGCCTCCCGCGGGCATCGAAAGCGCAGCCGTAGGGTCCTCTACCCACGAGTGGTGAGTGTCGAGGAAGTGGGCAGCAGGTGGGGCAGGGCAGGGGAACAGCCGGACACCGAGATCTCAGCTAACCTGTACGGTTCGTTGTCTTTCATCAGGTCCGGCGCCAGCTGCCAGTAGAGGATCCGAACCCTGCCAAAAGGCTCCTTTTTCTTTTGCTCACCGTTATCTTCTGCCAGATCCTGATGGCTGAAGAGGGTGTGCCGGCACCCCTGGCTCCGGAAGACGCCCCCAGCGGCTCACCCCCCCCCCCCACCCCTGTGCCCCCAGTCCTGGAGCCCCTTAATCTGACCTCTGAGCCCTCGGACTACGCTCTGGACCTCAGCACATTTCTCCAGCAACACCCGGCCGCCTTCTAACCGCGACTCCCCACATCTCCCCCCTCAAAGAATCAGAAAAACAAAAAACAAAGAAACGCCAGGTGTACCTGGTGCGCGAGAGCGTATCCCAAACTGGGACTTCCGAAGGCAATTTAGACTCAACACTGCAGCGGAGACTCCAGTCCGAGCCTGGGATTAGAGGAGCACCGACACTCCGGGGCGAGGNCCCCACGCCCACCCCTGTGCCCCCAGTCCTGGAGCCCCTTAATCTGACCTCTGAGCCCTCGGACTACGCTCTGGACCTCAGCACATTTCTCCAGCAACACCCGGCCGCCTTCTAACCGCGACTCCCCACATCTCCCCCCTCAAAGAATCAGAAAAACAAAAAACAAAGAAACGCCAGGTGTACCTGGTGCGCGAGAGCGTATCCCAAACTGGGACTTCCGAAGGCAATTTAGACTCAACACTGCAGCGGAGACTCCAGTCCGAGCCTGGGATTAGAGGAGCACCGACACTCCGGGGCGAGGCCGGGTGGGGAAGTCATTAATTTATTTCTCGTTGATCCTAATTAATATTTATATGTATTTATGTATGTCCCCCTAGGTGGAGGGGTGTATGTAATATTTATTTTAACTTATGCAGGGGTGTAAGATGTGCCCCCCTACTGAAAATGCAGATCTCTTTGGTATTTGTTGAGCTTTGTGGGAAAGGTGGAAGCAGGGCTCCCAGAATTTTGGGAGATCCTTCTCCCCAGAAGGAATGGAGAGGAGAGCGCCCGGGCTAAGTAAGGCAAGGATGGTGGCGGGTCTTAGGTTTAGGGGCTGGTATTCCGTCCTCCAGGATGTCACCTCCGCGAATCTATTGTGTGAGGATTTGGCGAACTGTTGGGAATAAGGTCCTTGGCCGTGGATCTCCTCGAAGTTGCCCCCAAGGGGTGGCTACAGTGTCAAAGGTCGGTGGTTCTGTCGGGGGCGGCTGTGGGGTCGCCCGGTATGTTCTGTGAACACAAATAAACTCGATTTACAGTCAGCAGTCATCTGAATGTATCTTTGCAAGCGGCGATCCCCCACTCTTCCTCCACCTTCGGGTGCCAGGACCGGAGGGAGGGCCTGGGGCCACGTCCCTAGCAGGCGCTCCGCGCTAGGTGACCGGATGCGGTTTTCCCAGTTAGTACCGCGGGGTAACTCGGAGATGAAGCAATCTCCCCCGCCCGGGGTTGCCAGACCCACGGCGGTCACGTCCGGCGTCCCGGGGCGGAGCTCGCAGCTGGGGGAGGGGCGGGAGCGGCCGCTCGCCCAGCAGCTGGTGTAGGCCAGGCTGCGTGCTAGCAGCGAACCGAAGCACGGCCTGTCGGGAAAGGGGCGGGCCGAGGGCGCGGGGAGGAGGGAGAGGTTGGCTCGTCGCGGGGGGCGGGGTTGCGTCTGCCGCAGCAACAGGGTGCGGCTTNGCGTCGGGTCCGCTGCTCAGCTCCCAGGTCCGTTGAACGCCCCTGCCCTTCCCGAGACTCCAGCCCCGCCGCTGCCAGCGTGAGGGAAGGTGGGTGGGGAAGGGAGATGTAGTCGGGCTGCGGAGGAGCAGGGGGGCTGGCTTAAGGTCTGGGGGCCGCTAGGCGCCGGAGAGCATTATCAGATGAGCGGGAAACTGTCCTCACTGATGGCCGGACATGGAGGGGTCCGGGGGCCAGGGAGTGGCTATAAGCCGGAGTGGGAGAGAGCCGCTGGGGATCTGTGGGACTGCACAGGAAAATGCCTTCCCGGAGCAATGGGTGTGGAAGGGACTGGGCCTTGGAAACAGAGTATTCACTTCTGTGGACCCCGCCCGCAAAGTCTCTCTCCCTTTCCTCCAGCTGTAACCTGAGCCATGTTTTTCACCTGTGGCCCAAATGAGGCCATGGTGGTCTCCGGTAAGTAATGTTCTTTTCTCAGCCAGTGCCCCCCAGATTCTTGCCGTCTGGCCTCTGCCCTTTACCCTTCTCCCTACCAGCTCCCCAGCGCCAAGCCTTCTGTCCATCCCATCCCCCATGGTTGCAAACCAGCCACTTGTGATTCCCAGCCTCTACCCTTTTGAGGCCCACACTGTCTCCCCTCCTGCTCCCAAATATCCTCGTGGGGATTATCCCCCCAACCCGTTTTTCAGTCTTCCATATTCTAGCCCTATCCCCGCTACTGCAGCTTACTGCCCCCTCACCTTGCAGGTTTCTGCCGAAGCCCCCCAGTCATGGTAGCTGGAGGGCGTGTTTTTGTCCTGCCCTGCATCCAGCAAATCCAGAGGTATGTAGAAAGAGAACCAGGGAAGGGGAATCCCAGTTTTCTCTTTCCTTTTTTTCTCACTGTCCACTCCTTTTTCCCATAGGATCTCTCTCAACACACTGACCCTCAATGTCAAGAGTGAAAAGGTTTATACTCGCCATGGGGTCCCCATCTCAGTCACTGGCATTGCCCAGGTGAGGCTTTTAGAGCCTTTCCCGTGATGTCCATTCCTTCATCACCTTCTTTGTCCCCAGATATTAAGAATCTTCTGACCATGGTCTTCCCTTCCCCTGGCTGCAGAGAAATGTCTCTGCTAAGTCTCACCTTCTCCAAGGATTCCCAAGCCACTTGACTCATTCTTTTCCTGCTTCCTACCTGGCTTCATGAGACCTTCACCACACTCACTCTATCCCTACTCTGGCTACAGGTGAAAATCCAGGGGCAGAACAAGGAGATGTTGGCAGCTGCCTGCCAGATGTTCCTGGGGAAGACAGAGGCTGAGATTGCCCACATTGCACTGGAGACTCTGGAGGGCCACCAGAGGGCTATCATGGCCCACATGACTGTGGAGGTGGGCTTGAGGGCAGGGAAAGATCTGGAAGCCATGTCAGAGTGAGTCGGGCCCAAGGACCAAGCTAGTCTGTGGGAGACAGTAGTCAGAGGACTGAGAGCTTAAATTCCACCTTCTTACCATTCTATTACCCTAGGAAATCTATAAGGACAGACAGAAATTTTCAGAGCAAGTTTTCAAAGTGGCCTCTTCAGACCTGGTCAACATGGGCATCAGTGTGGTTAGCTACACCCTGAAGGACATTCATGATGATCAGGTATACCTAAGTGGCTTATCTTCTCCAGGTCCCTGCTTCCATCTCTTAAACCTTCCCAAGGATTCTGATTTCTGCTTCTCTCCCACAGGATTATTTGCACTCCTTAGGGAAGGCTCGAACAGCTCAAGTCCAAAAAGATGCTCGAATTGGGGAAGCAGAAGCCAAAAGAGATGCTGGGATCCGGGTGAGATAGAGCCCACTGGGGGGGGTCACTTTGTCACCATGGATTTGTTGGACATGCAGTGGGAGAGGGGATGGAAGGAGCACAACTGAGTGAGGGCTGGTAGAGCTGGGTTGACAGAGGAAATAGATGAGGCCATGTTCAGGGGAGCCTAGTGAAGAGCAGGCTTTCCCCCTAGGGCCTTCCTCTCCCTACTCTGACTTTCTCCCCGATCTTTGTGTGGACAGGAGGCCAAAGCCAAGCAGGAAAAGGTATCTGCTCAGTACCTGAGTGAGATCGAAATGGCCAAAGCGCAGAGAGACTATGAGCTAAAGAAGGCCGCATATGACATCGAGGTCAACACCCGCCGAGCACAGGCTGACCTGGCCTATCAGCTTCAGGTCAGAGCTACCACACTGAGCAATTCCTCTCAAGCCCTCCCATCTCAGGCTTCCATACTTTCTCAGATTCTAACTCTGATCCCTTTACTATCCATTTCAGACCCAACTCCTCCATAAGAGGAAGATTTGAAAAACCTAACCATTTCAGCTGAAAAGTAAAATAAAGGCCAAGAAGGGATATGGTCAGTAGAACTGGTTATATGTTTGGGCAGACTGTCCCATGTGCAAGGGCACCTGGGTGAAGGGGTGAAGCAGAGCTAGAATCCAGTCCATGCTCTGCTCACCATACTGTGCATTCTGCCATGGGTCAATGGTTCTGCATCCACCCAGGGGAAGAGGCACCTTTTTCTGATTTTCCATGGGTTCACAGCAGCCCTGGTAATCCAAGAAGGGCATGAGGGAGAAAAACTCATGGATATGAGCTTTGAATTCTGTGAAGTGAGATATGGTTAGTCGTTGATATTGCAAGGAGACGTGATCAGTCCTCGTTGTTTGCAGATTCTGTATTTAGAATTTGCCTACTCAAAAATTTATTGGTAACCCCAGAAGCAGTACTTGTGGCACCTTTGTGGTCATTTACACACATGCACAGAGCAGTGAAAAATTTGAGTTGCCCGATGTGCAGTGGAGGTTGAACAAGATGTTCTGCCTTCCCATTTCAGCTCTCATAATGTAAAGAGTGTTGTTTTCACAGTATGTTTACTGCCACATTTTTTGCATTTTTGTACTCTCTATTGGTGATTTTGCTGTTTAAAAATGGCCCCCAAGCCTACTGCTAAAGTGCTAAGTGTTCTTAAGTGCAAGGAGGCTGTGATCTCTATAGAGAAAATACATGTGTTAGATAAGCTTCTTTTAGACATGAGTTATAGTGCTTTTGGCTGTGAGTTCGTTATTAATGAATTAACCATGTATATTACATAAGGTATCTTTAAACAGAAACACATGTAAAACAAGGACATATACTAATCTGTTGATGAAAATACTGTGACCAGGGGCTCACAGGAACCTAAACATATATTTTTCCTAACAGCAAAATAAGTATTTGCTAATTCAGTATTCATGACTACTCTATAGAACAGATCTACCACAAATAATGAGAATAAACTATACTTTGAGACCTTTACCCAAAGGTCTTTTATTTCATAAAAATATTATGAAATTCAGTTTTCCCAAGAGTTGGTACAGGCTGAAAGCCTAACGAAGATCCTACTGACTGGATCAGAGTCTGCATTTTTTTTTTTTTTTAAAGTAGGCTGCGCACCCAGTGTGGGACTTGAATGCACGACCCTGAGATCAAGAGTTGCATGCTCTACCAACTGAACCAGCCAGGTGCTCTCAAAGCCTGCATTTTAACAAAATCCCTAGGGATTCAGGTACACACTGGAGTTTGAGAAGCATTAACATTGTGGAAACCATTAGCTTGAGTGGTCTCCAACCTTCTAAATATGGCTTTCCTTCCCTGTGGATCAAAGGATTGGGCTGGTTTCGGCTCTGTTCCAGCTTTTATCGTTTCTTTATTTTGTGCCAGACTTTGTGCTAGGTGCTCATGAAATAAGGATTCATTCAACAAATATGTATTCAGTGCCTGCTATGTGCCAGACATTGTTTTGGAGGTGAAGATATAAATATGAATGAGGCAGAAAAGATTCCTGCCTTCGTGGAGCTTACATTATAACACAGGAAACAGCTAATAAGCAAGTACATAATTTTCATGGTTCTAATTATCTTGTTTAAGTGCTATGAAAGAAATATACAGAGTGATGCAAAAAACAGTAGAGAGGTACTATATTAGGTTGGGGTGATCCAAGAAAGCTTCAGTAAGGAAGTGATTTATGAGATGAAACCTGAAGATGAGAAGGAGCCAGCATTGTAAAGAGTCATGGACCAAGAGCATTCTAGGCCAGTGCTGTTCAAATAGAACTTTCTATGATGATGGAAGTGCTGTAAATCTGTGCTGTGATGTTGAGTGCTTGAAATGTGGCTTGTGAAACTATGGCTAGTGAAATGTGAGGAACAGAATTTTAAATTTTATTTAATTTTAATTAATTTAAATATAAATAGCCATAAGTGGCTAGGCAGAGGACTGTCATGTGCAAAGGCCCTGAGGTAGGAAAGCTTGGTGTATCCCAGGAACAAAAAGGGTTCTGATCTGATGTGGCTGGTATGCAGTGAGTGAGATGGCAAGGAAGGTATGGTCAGGTCATGGAGACTTATAATGCAAAGCCCAGTGGAATGCTACTGGAGAACTTTTTTTAAGTTATATTTATTTTGAGAAAGACTGCACACACAAGAGCAGGGTAGAAACAGAGCGAGAGAGAATCCCAAGTAGGCTCCACACTTCCAGTGCGGTGCCCAGTGCAGGGCTCAACCCCACGAAGCTTGAGATCACGAACTGAGCAGAAACCAAGAGTCCAAGTATGGGGCACCCAGGTGCCTCATACTATTAGAGAACTTTAAGCAGGGTGGTGCCATGGTCTAATTTACATTTTCACAAGGATTAGTCTGGCTGCTATGTGGAGAATTGATTGTCAGGAGACAAGAGGAAGCAGGAATTTAAGTTGGAAGCTTTTTCAAAGATGATGGATTGAATAAATGTAGTTAATTGCACTCACTCTAAAACCTCACTAAAACCATATAGAATGATTTTTGAAAAGAAGGAGAAGACGAAAACAGATGAAGAGAGTAGAATCAGAAGGAACAGAAAGCATAATATCATCTTGGAAGCGAGAAAGCCATCGTAATTGACTAAGCCAATCTGAGACAGCTGAGCCCAGAGCTGCAGGGAGAAAACAATGTAATCAGCTGAGGCTCAGGGGATAGCAGCAGCAGATGCCTCTTGAGTTGTGATAGGACTGTTGAAATGAGGAGAAACAGGTAAAAAGTAACTTCTTAGAGCTCCTCTCTGGCTCCCTGTGCCTGGGTCATGGGCCTTTCTCTGCCCTAGTAGACATCGGGAAGTTTATTATCTGACAAGAGTAAACCGGAGGATGTGATATGGGCCAGCTAGGCACAGGTGAGGGCCTGGTACTTTATCAATTGAATACTAAATGTTGACAGCCCCCCCAACTCCCTTACCCCATTTGCCCCCCAGACCCTCCATCTTCCAAAGAAGACATCAGAAGACAGTGAGAACATGACTAATCAAAGGGAAAGGCTTAAAGATTCTGAATCAGAGGTTCCTCTGTAGGTGACCTGCCCAGATCACCCTAGAGTAAAGCTCAAAGTCAACAAGGTTTATCCATATGCCCACAGTTTCCTTCCACTGTTTTAAACCTCCTTCGCTGTGAGCAGACAGCCAAGGATTGATTACCTGATATATGAGAGAATACTGCAACGTGGAAGACTGAGACCAAAACCAGAAACAGCAAAGCGATTTGAAGGATATATATATATACGTAGGGAGAAGAAAGCTTTTAAAAAAATTTGTAATACCCCCAGTGAGATAAGAGAAAAATTCACATCCAGAAAATGAGGACATAGAACAGAAAACAACAAAAAAAGAGCTCTTAGGGGTGCCTGGGTGGCTCAGTCAAATGTCGGACTCTTAATTTTGGCTCAAGTCATGATCTCACAGTTCCTGAGATTGAGCCCTTGAGCCCTGTGTCTGGCTCTGCTCTGACAGTGTGGAGCCTGCTTGGGATTCTCAGTCTCCCCTTCTCTCTGCCCCTCCCCCACTTATGTTCTCTCACAAACAATATAAATAAACATAAAGAGCTCCTAGGGACACCTGAGTGGTTCAGTTGCTTGAGTGTCTGACTTCAGTTCAGATCAAGATCTCATGGTTTGTGGGTTCTAGCCCCGCGTCAGGCTCTGTGCAGATAGCACTGAACCTGGAGCCTGCTTTGGATTCTGTGTCTCCCTCTCTATCTGCCCTTACCCCACCTGTGTACTTGCTTGCTTGCTCTCTCAAAAATAAACAAACAAAATAATAATAATTTAAACAAATTTAAAGAGCTCCTAGAAATTAATAAGATGGCAGATATGAGGGGGGAAATTACATTGAAAGAAATTCTAATCGGGGCACCTGGGTGGCTCAGTTGGTCGAGCGTCCAGCTTCGGCTCAGGTCATGATCTCATGATTCATGGGTTCGAGTCCCACGTCGGGCTCTGTGCTGACAGCTCAGAGCCTGGAGCCTGTCTTCAGATTCTGTGTCTCCCTCTCTCTGACCCTCCCCTGCTCATGCTGTCTCTCTCTCTCTCTCTCAAAAATAAATAAAACAGGAATAAAAAAGGAAAGAAATTCTAATCAATGGATTTATTCTAATTCTAATGATTTATTCTAATTTTAATATATTAATCTTAATCTGTAGATTTATTAATATAATAAATCAACAGAACAAAGAAACTGGGAGGAAAATCTCCAGTGGGAACATTTTTAAATGTTTATTGTGAAAGGTATGACTTTCTAGATTGAAACCCTCTCCCAAGTATGTAATACAATTAATGAAAAACAACTACACTGAAATTTCAGAACATGGAGAACAAAGAAAGGATCTAAAAGCTTCCACAGAGAAAGAACAGATCTCAAAGGTTCAGGCATCAAAATGACTTCAGATTTCTCAAGAAACTAGAAGACCATGGAGAAATGCTTTCAAAATTTTGATGAAAAATTAATTCTAAAGTTTATTTATTTTGAGAGCGAGAGAGCACAAGTGAGGGAGGGGCAGAGAAAGAGAGAATCCCAAGTAGGCTGAGCTGACACAATGTGGGGCTCAAACCCACGAGCCACAAGATCATGAGCTGAGCCAAAATCAAGAGTCAGATGCTTAAATGACTGAGTCACCCAGGTGCTCCCACCCCACCGTTTTTTGAAGTTTATTTAATTTGGGAAAATGAATTCTAACAGAGTAACCTGTACTCAACCTAACTGTCATTCAAATAGAAAGGTAGGAAAAAAAATCTCAGAAATGCAAGATCTCAAAAAATTTATTGCTCACGTACTCTTTTGAGGAAGCTGCTGGGGGTTATTTCATCAAAAGGTGGGCTTAAAGGGCGCAGGAGGGACTCCAACACAGAGAGATCCTGCACAGTGGGGCAGAGAGCGACTGGTCCAGTTTGGAATTATAGGGTCAAAGACAGCAGCGGGGGTCATGGGGGAGCATATCCAGAAGCACTCTTCTGTGGAGTGAACAGATGGCTGTATTAAAGGCAGGAGCATCATCTCTGGTATTGGTAAGACCCACAGGGATGATGGTACATGGCTGAGCCAAGCAGTGGGATAATAAAGAAGCATGTCTCTCTCTGGTACCTCTCTTCTAAAATTTTGGCAAGAGCCTTCTGATGTCTGTACTCTATAAAGAATAAGAAAATGAAATATGCCCAAATAAGAAGAAGTCTGTATGTACACATTCTTGTAGATGCTTTGTCCATGGAAGAAGAATACACAAGAAGTTGGTCACAGTGGTTGCTTCTGGGGAAAGGAACAAGGTGGTTTGAGGAAATAAGTGGATGGAAGCCTTGCTTATCATTATTCATTCTTTTCTTTTGAATTTGTACCGTATATGAAAAATAAAAATTAGTAAGATTTATACGACCGGTAGGGCTAGAATTGAGGGTGGCTTGCAGGAAGTTTACAGCAGTACAGATAGAGAGAGGTAGATGGATTTGAATGAGCCTAAAGGTCGAAAATGACCACCATGCACCAGAGCCCTCCTGGTGCTCATACTCTAGAGATAGATGTTGTGGAGAAAGAGACTAATATGGGATCTCAGCAGAGGGACACTTAGCCTGGCCGAGGGAGAACAGGGACTAGATCCCAGCCCTACTCAGCTCTTGATGCTGAGGCTGCCTAGAAAATGCCCAACCCTTGATATTGCCTCTGAGGAGGATCAGTCCATCCTCCAGGCTGTGACTGGGATCCATATGGGAAATGGACTTCGCCAAGCTGGCTGAACTCACCAAGGACTAACTTCACGTACCTATTCTGTTTATATCTCACTCACCCTTGAGCTTTGGCTTGTCTCTATGGTTCCTGGGAGCTTGCCCTTTAGCCCTGATGTTGAGCGTCACTCCTACCCAGGTGGCCAAGACTAAGCAGCAGATCGAGGAGCAGCGGGTACAGGTGCAAGTGGTGGAGCGGGCCCAGCAGGTGGCAGTGCAGGAACAGGAGATCGCCCGCCGAGAGAAGGAGCTGGAGGCCCGAGTTCGGAAGCCCGCGGAAGCTGAGCGCTACAAGCTAGAGCGCCTAGCTGAGGCAGAGAAGTAAATACCCACTCCCAAGCCCGGTCCTGGATCCTTTACCATGTGGGTAAAGCCCCCAGATAAAGAGCTGAGTTCTATGGAACTCGGGTTCCAGGAGCCTCTGTCTCTTCAGTGGGGTCTGCCTTTTGCCCCTCCTCAGCCCCTCCCTCCACTTCCCTTCTGTACCCAGGTCCCAGCTTATTATGCAGGCTGAGGCAGAAGCTGAATCTGTGAGGGTGAGTTAAGAGGGGGCTCTTGCTGGTTTGTGGAGGCTGTGGGGGTTGCTCTTTGGGCTGGGGTTTCTTATCCTTAACTACAGCTATCAGTACTACAACTTTCCTGTACCCTTTTCAGATGCGTGGGGAGGCTGAGGCCTTTGCCATAGGGGCTCGAGCCCGGGCAGAAGCAGAGCAGATGGCCAAGAAGGCAGAAGCATTCCAGCTGTACCAGGAGGCTGCTCAGCTGGACATGCTGCTGGAGAAGCTGCCCCAGGTCTGGAGGTGTGGGCACTAGCAGAGGAACAGAACCAGGGAATGTACGGTGGGGGGGAGTGAGGGGCGAGAACTTGGGGAGAACCAGGCTAGGGGTAAATTAGGGGTGGGAATTACCAGCCCGCAACCAAGGTGAGGAAGGATGATCTTTACAAAGTGAAGCAGATCAAGGATCTTGAAGCCCAGGGTAAGGCGTTTTAGGAAGGAGTGTGGTCAGACCAAAGGTGCTGAGTGGGCATCTCACCTACCAGGTAGCAGAGGAGATCAGTGGTCCCTTGACCTCTGCCAAAAAGATCACACTGGTGTCCAGTGGAGGTGGGGCCATGGGAGCTGCCAAAGTGACCGGGGAAGTACTGGACATACTGAGCCGCTTACCAGAAAGCGTGGAGAGACTCACAGGCGTCAGCATCTCCCAGGTGAGGGTCTCTAGGGTGGGGGCTGTGGAACAGAATTTCTGAGTTTCTGGGGCATGTGATGCAGTTCCTACTAGTGGGACCATCACTAAGGCGGCTTGGGGGCCATTGACATTTTTGCTTTCTATGTGCCAGACACACTGCTAAGCTTCTACACAAATGGTTTGTTTTTTAAAATCAAAGTATCCCTTGGGTATAATATATCACAATTATTTTATGAAATAAAGAAACAACTTTGAGTATGTTAAGGAACTTAACCCCTGAAGCTAGGCTACAAATGCAGGCTGCCTGTCTTCCAGAGCTTTGTGGTGGCCCCACTAGCACAAGGAACTAGTTGCAGCCTGTTGACAGTTAATCCCAAGCCATTATTACAGCTTTTCTTGGCGTTTATTTTATAGTGAGGTCAGAAAGGCTCTGGAACCAGACTGTTCTGGTGTGAATCCTGGCTCCAGTGCCTGGTGTGATCTTAGACAAGTTCTCTACTTCCCTGTACCATTTTCCTCACCTTAAAATCATGTTAATAATAGTATCTACTCTGTTGAATTGCTAAGGGGATTGTGTGTGTGTGTGTGTGTGTGTGTGTGTGTGTGTGTGTGTGTGTCAGAAAAACACTTTTAGAAGACTCCTGGAAATGTATGTCCTCCCTACAGCCTTCATCCAAATGGGGAGCTGGGAGAATAGGGTACCTGGTTCCCAAGTGTCATCACCATTGTCTTTTTGCCAGGTTAACCACAAGCCTTTGCGAACAGCTTGAGCTGTCAACCTTCGCTGATGCCTAGCCTTATGGCTCAAGTTACCAGAATGGTCTCCATACTGCACGTACAGCCGGCTTCCCTGAGCATGTCCTTTGAAATTGGGGTCCCACCTCTCATCTCCTTGCCAAATAGCCTGTGCCTTGCCATGGAAGGGAAGGGTTGCTCCCCTTCCCAACCCTACACTGCCAAAAGTGTCAGTCCCCCAGGGTTTCTTTGCCAGTCTTCTGATTATCCTACTCACCCAACTTATTTAACTTCCTAATTAGACTGTGAGCCTATTCTCTAGAATTTTCCAGACCCAAACTGAGGGATGGCCTGGAGGTTCTCAACTATCAAATCAACTGCTGTTAAAGTATTAATACTGGAGTGCCTGGGTGGCTCAGTCAGTTAAGGATCTGACTTTGGCTCAGGTCATGATCTTGCAGCTTGTGGGTTCAAGCCCTGCATTGGGTACTGTGTTGACAGCTTGGAGCCTGCTTCGGATTCATTGTCTCCCTCTCTCCCTTCCCTGGTCATGCTGTGTCTCTCAAAAATAAATAAAAAACCCATTACAAAAAAAAAAAAAAGGTTTTTTAGACTTCTTAGAATGGGAGAGAGCAAGTTACTTGTATACTGCTAAAGTTGCACAAATTTTTCTTTCCTGCAAAAGTTGGGCTACAGGCATAAAAACATGCTGAAATGAAGGAATGGGGAGAATTGCACTAGTCCCCAGAATTACGGAGTAGGGCCAAGGAAAATTATGTGGACTTAAAATTTCCAAGGTAGCTCTGAGACCTATTTTGTGCAGTTAGAAGCATGGAGTAGGTATTAGGTGTGTCAGTGTAGACCATGATGTGGCATACCTTGTTATCCTTTCGTTAACTGAAAAAATGCCAAAGGGTAACAGAAAACGGGACACAGCCATAACCCAAATGAACCTTGGATATGCTACACTTTGGAAGTGGTACAGTAATAGCTTCCAACTCTTCATGAGATTCTCCCAGACTATAGTTAAAACAGATTGCTGTAGTCAACTGGTTTCTGGTTCAGTACATCCCAGTAGGCCTGAGAATCTGCAACATCCTTTAAGAGGATGTTGATGCCCACTGATCTGGGAACCAGTTACACTCTTTAACATTCATCTTGGTTCCCATTTCTATCCATAGGTCCTGCATATGAGCCTTTGCCTATCCTAGTAATTTTGAGACTGGTAATGACGGTGTTGGGGTGGTTTGGGTAACAGGGTCAAGAAATAAAGGTCAATTAAGTCTATTTTTTTTTTTTAATTAGAATACTTACTTATTTTTAATGTTTTTTATTTATTTCTAGGAGAGAGAGAGACAGCGTGAGCAGGGGAGGGTCAGAGAGAGAGGGAGTCACAGCCTGTGAAACAGGCTCCAGGCTCTGAGCCAGCAGTCAGCACAGAGCCCGACGCGGGGCTCGAACCCATGAACCGCGAGATCATGACCTAAGCGAAAGTTGGACGCTTAACCGACTAAGCCGCCCAGGCGCCCCAAGTATAAGGATATTCTTATCAGTTTATGGAAAGAGTATATGTGTAACTGAACTTGAGCTTCATGTGTCCACTGGCAAGCTTCCCCTAAATGAGCACACATCTCACAACTTCTTTTCAATTTTCATTTATTTTTGGCTCCTGGGGCAATGTAATCTTTTCAATATGAAAAAAAGCAAGTTCAACACAAAATAGAAATTTGAAGTATAGGACAGGAGGATAAAGCGAATAGCAAAAAGAAGAGATGAGATGTTGCCAAAAGATGGAGGGTTTTCCTTGCCCCTTCTCTGGAGGAATGACTCAAAAAAATGAATGTTTAGTTGGCAATACACAACTTATACATGGCAGGGCTGGGTTTTTAAGAAAAAATGGGGATGGAGAGGGTCTTCCCGGAGGCTTTAGGGACCAAAACTAGTCCCTTTCCCCCTTTTGGTTTCCTTCTCCAACCACGGGGAAAGGAATCCAACATGTGAAAGTTGTTACGTAGAAGAGGGAAGGATCCCACTCAACAGTGCAGACCCCTACAAAGAAAACAAGACAGGTTGGAAGGAGACTATTAAAATAATGGAGATAATACTATTAACCTTTCCTTAAGCTGAGAAAAGGGAAATTTCGGGAAATCAGAACTTCAATAGCCTGCACATCTTTCTCCAAAACTGCTCTGGAACATAAAGCCCTACCCTTTCCTTCTAGGTACCTCTACCTCTACTTGCTATGAGGTGGGTTGGTTTCCTTTCCCTTGGGCTACCACATGGGCTCAGGATGGTGGCCATCTACTGGATTTTTGGCACATGGTTCTAAATGGGATGTGATGAAATCCAGCTTCTTGGAGAATTATCTTAAAAGGAAATATCAACTGGACAGATGAGAAAAGTGGACACCTAAAGGGAATACTGGATTAGCAGAAATCTAGGTTTTCCCAAAGTGGAAGAGAGGAGACATTCAACAAACAAGTAATATTTATTGAGCGCCTATTATGTGCCAGGCACTGTTCTAGGAACCCCCTCCAAAAAAGGAAAAAAAAAAAAAAAGAGGCAGAAAATGCAAATTCTGAGGGAGAGGACAGGGGCAGTTGAGGAAGAGGCTGAGGGAACAGAAAAGGCTGAGGTGATGGTGCTCTCTGCCTTAGGCCTCCTCTTCGGCCTCCTCGCCAAAATCCTCTTCTTCTTCTGCGGTGGCATCCTGGTACTGCTGGTACTCAGAGACAAGGTCGTTCATGTTGCTCTCAGCTTCAGTGAACTCCATCTCGTCCATGCCCTCACCTGTGTACCAGTGGAGGAAGGCCTTGCGCCGGAACATGGCTGTGAATTGCTCTGAGATGCGCTTGAAGAGCTCCTGGATGGCCGTGCTATTTCCAATGAAGGTGACTGCCATCTTGAGGCCACGGGGTGGGATGTCACAGACAGCCGTCTTGACATTGTTGGGGATCCATTCCACAAAGTAGCTGCTATTCTTGTTCTGCACGTTGAGCATCTGTTCATCTACCTCCTTCATGGACATCCGCCCACGGAAAACAGCAGCCACAGTGAGGTAACGGCCATGGCGGGGGTCACAGGCAGCCATCATGTTCTTGGCATCGAAGACCTGCTGGGTGAGTTCAGGCACAGTAAGGGCCCGATACTGCTGGCTTCCACGGCTGGTCAGAGGTGCAAAGCCAGGCATGAAGAAGTGGAGACGTGGGAAGGGTACCATGTTAACTGCCAGCTTGCGGAGGTCCGCATTGAGCTGACCAGGAAAGCGGAGGCAGGTGGTGACACCGCTCATGGTGGCTGAGACAAGGTGGTTGAGGTCACCGTAGGTTGGCGTGGTCAGCTTGAGAGTGCGGAAGCAGATGTCATAAAGGGCCTCGTTGTCAATGCAGTAGGTCTCATCAGTGTTCTCTACCAACTGATGGACGGAGAGGGTGGCATTGTAGGGCTCAACCACAGTGTCAGACACTTTGGGTGAAGGTACCACACTGAAGGTGTTCATGATACGGTCGGGATATTCTTCTCGGATCTTGCTGATGAGCAAGGTGCCCATTCCAGAGCCTGTGCCCCCACCGAGTGAGTGGGTCAGCTGGAAGCCCTGCAGGCAGTCACAGCTCTCAGCCTCCTTCCGCACCACGTCCAGGACTGAGTCAACCAGCTCAGCCCCCTCTGTGTAGTGGCCCTTGGCCCAGTTGTTGCCTGCCCCAGACTGACCTGGAAGGAGGTCAGGAGGCAGTCTTGGTTAGTAAAATGTGAGAGATAAAGGGCCAAATTTCCACCTTCAACTTTTGGAATAATGTCCATGAATGTGCCTTCTTTCTCACCCACCTCTGATATATCCCTCCCCCACTATTTACAACCTAGAGTGGTCACCACCAACACCCTGCATTAGAGATTTCAGAACACAGCCCCAGGTAAGCTCTTCAGTATAACAATTAGCTCCTAATCCTGTTTCCTTCATTCTAGTAAACTGAACAGCACATAATCTACTAATAGGCGTATAACTCACCAAAAACAAAGTTGTCTGGTCTGAATATCTGCCCAAAAGGACCTGAGCGAACAGAGTCCATGGTCCCTGGTTCTAGATCCACCAAGATAGCGCGAGGAACATATTTGCCACCTATATGGAAGAAAGTAGAGTAAAAATTGGCAGACAAGATAAATTGGGGCTCGTTCAAACTTGTAAGTACAAGTGCTGCCACCAGGGGGCAGCAGAGCCAATTTTTTGCCCCACTGAGGAAGTCAAGTTAAGGTCTTAAAAAAAAAAAAAAAAGAGGAGACTCCTCCGAAAGTGGTAAAAGGGTTCTCCAGGGCTGGAAAGAGACCCCAGAGAAGGGGGAGAGGAGAGGAGATGCAAACTTCCCGGACTTCCGCCCTTACCTGTAGCTTCATTGTAGTACACGGAGATGCGGTCCAGCTGCAGGTCGCTATCACCGTGATAGGTTCCAGTGGGGTCAATGCCATGTTCATCACTGATTACCTCCCAGAACTGCCAAAGAAAAGCAAGGAGACCTCAAAAGCTCTGCTCCCAGCCAATTAGAGCCCCACCCCATCCAGACATTTTAATTCCAGACACCCCTGGTGGTGAGCCCGATTCTAGGGCCCGTATTCCCTCCATCTGCCTGCCACACCCTTCCACTAGGCACCCGCAGGTTTCACTGCTTGGGATGTGAGACGAGATGCAGCGGAGGATGCCAGGCGATAGCAGGAAATTGTGGGGAATGTGAAGAGCCGGATGGAGGCGGCTGAACAGACTGGACAAGCGCACCTCCCCGACTCGTACAAAAGCCCAGGGTAGAGAAATGAGCTGCTGCCACGGTCGACTACCCTCTCTCCACATGATTGAGGCGCCCGCTGTACCACTGACAAAGGAGGCGGTGGGCGTGGCGTGAATTCCGCGCGCTAGAGGCGGGGCTCGACTCTGGCTAGCGCGCCCCCAGCCGGCTGGCTGGGCCGCATTGTCCCCGCGCGCC
>NW_027528614.1:207562-231779 GCF_008692635.1 Crocuta crocuta
CGCGCGCAAAAAAAAAAAAAAAAAACCCACCACTGCCCCCCAACTCTGCCTTGGCCTCGGTATTTTATTCTTTTGCCAGCTTTTAATCCCTCGCTTTAAATACGGATTCTCTTCTTTTCTACCCCTGGTTATTCCTGAGGCACCCTTTGGAGAAAAGAAAGAACTCTCCTGCTCTTACCCGAGATCTGTTCACGCCCTAAAAGGGTCTCTTAACGGGAGATGAAAGGAAATAAAATTAATTCAGCCCCTACTAGTCTTCCATCCACAAGAACTACGGGGTCGCCCCTCAGGGATCGCGGGCGCACGAGATGCCTATCTTCTGGGAAGGGCACGGCGCAGCAGAGCCCACCCTGGCGCACCGCATCCCCCAGCCCACGGTGGGATCCGGACACTCCGCAGCCGCCGCCCAGCCCTTCCCCCTCCGACGAAACCCAGCCAAGGGGGATGCACATGGGAAACCCCGCTTCGCTTTGTCTCCAACCGTTTCCGCATCTTCCTCGCTCCCCGGTTCTCAGACCGTTAGAACACTTTCAAGTAAAATCTTAAAAAACTACGGTCTTCCCACCCCCAAACCCGAAAGATACTTAATAGCTTCCCCAAAACAAGTCAGCGAGGAATAATTTCCCATTTTTTCAAAAGCAAAATCTAGCTACAAAGGTCTATTATGTATTGAAAACTTTTGGGGGACAAAGCCCAATTATAGATGAAATGTAAATATGTCCCACAACCATCTTTCATCATTTATCTGGATTTCTTCCATCCCAAAAGAAATATAATTAAAATAAGAGGGTTAAAATCCTTACCTTGGCACCGATCTGGTTGCCACACTGACCGGCCTGGATGTGCACGATTTCCCTCATTGTTAAATTTTATTTCAATTTTTTTGCTCGCCTCAAGGTGTATACGGGGCAAGAAAATAATATGGGATTTTTTTTTTCCTGTACTGCTGGTCGCAGGCTGGAAGGATGGGACGTGTCCCGGAGCCTGAAGCAGCGAGGTCCGAACACAGAGGCAGGAAGGTTCTGAGAGGGAGAAAGGAGAGGGGAGGGCAAAGGAGGGAAGGCGGGCAGGGCGGGGCGCGCATGCGCCCAGGCTGGGAGGCGGGAGAACGAGCCTAGCGCCGCGGTCGAGAGACAAAGCCTTATCTAAACTGGCCCTGATTAGTCGATGCCAGTCACGTATGAGACTCCCATTGGTCTATGCTCTGAGGGACGAACGCCGGCCTTACTGGGAGTTGTAGTCCTCCATTGTTGTCCACGCTGCAAAATGAAGGGAGGGATGGGTGGATACTAGATTTTTGGTTTGGGTGTTGTGTTTTGTTTTGTTGATAAATGATCTTGTGCAAGATTTCTTTAGCCCATGCCTGAGTTTTCGTACGAAGAGGGAGGTGTTTTCGGGGACACAGTAATTGGGAACCCTGGGGTGTCAGGCGTTAGAAGGTGGAGTGGGCACGCCCTGAACGCTCCCTGCTGCGGTAGCTCTTGGGAATAGAGGGCTGCTTAGCTCAGCGAAAACAGGAGAAATGCGGCACTCTGCTCTGCTATCTAACGGCTGGACATTTGGTGACCCAAGGCATGAGCTCCAGTAAGCCGCTCCTCCCCCAGATAGGATAAAGAGGGTATTGCCCCTCTGCTATGTCCTCGGAATTTTCTGATAATGTTTACAAAGAGTAACAAAATTGCAGCAATGGCTTTTTAGAAGAGAGATAATTGAGGGTGTGTTCAAAGAATAAGTTGAATGGTTTAGAGAAACTGGTATCTGGAATCTGAGAAGACTGAAGTCTCTGTTCACGTGTAAAGGGTTCTGGGCCTTAGAGCAGCACTGAAGACACTGCTTTTGTCAGGGAACTATTGAGAGCGTGATAGAATTTCGGTGTCTTCCAG
This sequence comes from Crocuta crocuta, assembly GCF_008692635.1. Lineage (NCBI taxonomy): Eukaryota > Metazoa > Chordata > Mammalia > Carnivora > Hyaenidae > Crocuta > Crocuta crocuta. The sequence continues at coordinate 209,446 of NW_027528614.1, forward strand.
CCTGCCTCTGTAGACACTTAAGTGAAAGTGTTTTTCAGTCTGCTGAATTCACTGGCCATTGCAGTCTTTAAAAAGCCTCAGAATTGAGGGGCGCCTGGGTGGTCTACTCGGTTAAGCATCTGACTTTCGCTTGGGTCATGATCTCGCGTTCGTAGGTTCGAGCCCCGCGTCGGGCTCTGTGCTGACTGCCAGCTCAGAGCCTGGAGACTGTTTCAGAGTCTGTGATTCCTTCTCTCTGACCCTCCCCTGCTCATGCTGTCTCTCTCTCTTTCTCTCCTAGAAATAAATAAAAACATTTAAAAATTAAAAAAAAAAAGCCTCAGGATTGAAACAAAAGACGGGGGACTGATGGGAGAAAATTGGATGGGCCCAAGTCAGGGTAGCAAGCTTCTTAGGGATTAATTAATTTGATAGATACTAGGTGTCTAGCAAACCAGAAGTTAGGGATACAAAATGAGTAAAAATTAGCTCCTGGCCTTCAGGATCTTGCAGTTTGGTGGGAAGTGTATAAACAATGGAGCGTGGTAAGCACTGTAACAGAATATGGGATAACAAGGTCCTCATAAACACATTCAACACATTTCTCCTCACCTAATCAAAAAGTAAACAAGTTGTTTATTATAAAGACCCCCTCTACCCACTAAAAAGAATGCTTTATGCTTTAGAGCATGATCACAATGAAAGCAGTTATTTAAGTTCTCTACCTTACATTAGTTGTAGGAACCTTGGGAGGTTCACAGACCCTCAATTCCCTCTGTAAAACCTCCATCTCATTTGATTGTTACGGTCGGAAGGGAGATAAAGAATGCAAAAGGACTTCCTAAATTACACACATCGAATTGTTACTATTTTCCTCTTAGTACGATACCATGAAGTAGATGATTTTATCATCCTTTCTCTACCTTTTCAAAGACCTTAGTCAACCTTTAAGATAGTTAACAAAACAGTTCTCCCTCTTCGCCTACAGATCCTTAGGAAAATGACCTCCAAATGTCCATCAGGGATGTATTTTCAGGGAGGAAAGGACAAAACCTTTGTCCTAACTTCTACTTCTACTAAAAAAGACAAATCAAAAGGAAATGAAGTTCCACCGCGATGAGGGAGTCCTCAAGCGCCACGCCTACGGGCAGTTCTCCAAACTGCAGCCTCTAGCCACGACTGCAACCCACACCTCATTTTCATTTCTCCTGAGTCAGCGGACTCCATGTCTCGGAGGACCGGGGAAGGGCTCTCTGGCTGCAGTAAACGCATCCGGCGATGACTGTGGTAAGCCCCTCTATCCGCCCTCGGCAGCCAGACTCTGTGGTCACGGTTTGGAAATCTACGCGGGAAGTGGGCTGTGGGAGGTGAAGAAGTGGTGGGTTGTGCCTCGGAGCTGTCCAATCGAGGTGCGCCATTCTGTGCGCACAGACCAACCTCGGATTACCGCCTTCCTCAACCGATTTCAGGTTCTCAGGAGAAGGCGCCCCTTTGAGCTGAGGGGGCGGGGGCGAGGGCGAGGCTTTCGCTGTGCCTGGTGTTGGGAGCTGCGTCAATTGTCAGGCAGAAGGTCTGTGAAAGACAGCGGCAGGAGCCAATCAGCGAATCGCCTCCCTCCCGGCGCGAGCTCTAGCGCCACTGGGTAGCGGCCGTTACTGGTGGCGCGCGCGGGGACTCAAAGTAGGTGAGTTCTGGGGGACCTCGCCCACCGCTCCTCGGGTGCCATCTTGGCTCTCCCGGAGGGCGGGAGGGGCGTGCCTTGGGTGCGACTGGGCGGAAGATACTTGGAAGTTTGCTTCTCAGCTTTTAATACTCGTAGTTACTTGACGCCCCTCCCCGAGTTTAGGTATGAGAGACATTGGGCCTTGAGGGACCCCACTGGGGTGGGGATCAAAGATGGTGGCTCACTGGATTGGAGCCAAGGGTCCTGGGCTCTCACTGAATTCTCCAGTCTTAAGGACGCAGTTAGCACTATCCTATCCCCATCGACGCGTCCTACTTTACCTGTCAACAACTGACCTCAGGGATGGCATCCTTTTAAAGTGAGTTCCACCCATACTGTTACTAGTTTTCATCCCCCTTCATTTGTCTTTTCATCAGGAAGGCAGGGTTAATTTTATGTTTGGTTTGAACAGTACCAGGTGGGCAATAGGTACTGTCGAATGAATATGATGTGCCCTAGGGGAAAAGGCACAGTTCTGCTGGCCCAGTTCTCGAGAGGGTGTGTGAAGGCAGAAATGGAAAGTACTGTTTACAGTATAGTTAGAAGGGTTGGAGAAAAGACAAGTTCACTGACGACTGTGAAACACGTGGGTACCCAAAAACACCAGAAACCAGGGAAGACTCCAGGAAAGGCCTTGTTGAAAATGACATTTGAACTGAACCATAAATCATGGGTAGGAGTTGATCAGAAAACTAGGAGCAAAGGTACTAGCTAAAGCATGCAGGTGTGGGAGACAACAGGAACTGTGTTTGGAAATTGGGGAGAAGGTCCGTATGGCTGAACCATAGACTTTGGGGGAGGGGAGCGTACACTGCAGGAACTGAGGTTCAGATTATGGAAGGTCTTGCTAAAGAGTTGAGATTTTACTTTATCTTGTGGGCATGGAAAGCCACCAGACGTTAAACAGATGACAGTATCTTGATCTTGGGCAAGTTGTTTAACCTATGTATGTTGCAGTTTCGTAATCTGAGAAATAGAATATAGTAATAGTAATTTACAAAGTTCTTGTGAGGATTGAATCTGCATGTATACATATGTATGTATATGTATACAGGTATATACTTGTACATATATATGTATGTGTTTATATATACGTATATACATAAAGTAATTAAAGCAGTACTTCACACATAGCAAGTGTCTATGTATGTCAGCTGTTAGGATTCTTTGCAGTTTACTCTGATCATACTGAGATGTCCTGGTAAAGTGTAAAACCTATGGGCTTTGCCTCCAGAAGCACATTTATTCCTTTCTTTTCCACCGACTTGCTATGTTATCCTGAGCAAGTCATTTAATATTTTTAGCCTTAGTTTCCTAAGTGCATGTCTCCTATGTTTGCTATGCTTGACACATAATACAAAGCCCAACACATAGTTGATGCTTGGCATAATTTGGCTCTCTTTAAAATATTTTGTTCAGGGGCACCTGGTGGCTGAGTCAGTTAAGTGTCTGACTTCAACTCAAGTCATGATCTCAAGGTTCATGAGTTTGAGCCCCACCTCAGGCTCTGTGCTGGCAGCTGGGAGCCTGGAGATGCTTCGGATTCTGTGTCTCCCTCTCTCTCTGCTCCTCCTCCGCTTGCACTCTGTCTCTCTCTCTCTTTCTCTGTCTCTCAAAAATAAAATTAAAACATTTTTAAGAAATAATTTTTTTTTCAAACTGTGGGTTGCAAATCAGCATTTACAAAATAGATGGGAAAGAAAAGAATGAAATGTCAGTATGTTGTATATCATAAGGCAAACATTGTTTCTCAAATGTTGTCTCTATATGTAAGCACATGTATTTGTATATATTTATGTACTCGGGACCTTGTAATATTTATCCCCCTCATAATATTTATTTCCTATCGTCACAATTTTTTAAAATTTTTACTTATTTTTTGAGAGAGAGAGCGCATGTGTAAGTGGGGGAGGGGCAGAGAGGGAGGCAGAGGATTCAAAGCTGGCTTTGTGCTGACAGCAGAGAGCCCAATGTGGAGCACTAACCATCACAAATATTTTTTAAATGCTGTGATAGAGATGATGATAATCTGTTTCCTTCCCAGGTCATGGAAGACACCCAGGCTATTAACTGGGAGGTTGAGGAAGAGGAAGAGACAGAGATACCCAGTGGATCCTCGGGGTGTAGCTTGGAGCCTGTAGGGCGATTGCATATCTTCAGTAGTGCCCATGGACCAGAAAAAGGTCAGAGGTTATTAGATGCTGGAGGACTGATACAGGCCTCTTATTTTTATGCGGAGGTAGTTGGTGGGTTGCAAGAATCTTATATATACTTCAAAGAGATCTGAAAGTGTTCTTCACTGGGAATGGAAAAGAGGGGGGCTGATTGAGTTGATTGTTCCAGGCAAGTGCCCTGGACTCAATGGGCTCAATTTTACTTTGGTAGGAGAAGGTGAAGAGATTCAAATAGAAATTGAGCATGGTCTGGAAATGGATGGTGGTGATGGTTGCACAACAATGTGAATGTACTTAATGCTACTTAAACACTTAAAAATAGTTACTTGGTAAATTTTATGTATATTTTACCACAACAAAAAAATCCAATGTGGATAGATGGGGTATTGACAATGAATAACACAATTGCTTATATTCTTCAATACTTAGATGTCATACGGTCTTTTATTTTTCTTATGTATGTGCGGACCTTGAGTTTGTAGTCGGTTACTTAACAGGAATATTTTCCTGATAGCAGGCCAAAACTCTGGCCTTCACTTATCTACCTCTCTAATTCTTAGATTTTCCTCTGTATCTCGGGAAGAATATGGTAGGCCGAATGCCTGATTGCTCTGTGACCCTGCCCTTTTCGTCAATCTCCAAACAACATGCAGTGATTGAAATCTTGGCCTGGGACAAGGCACCTATCCTTCAAGATTGTGGGAGCCTCAATGGTACTCAAGTCCTAAGGCCTCCTAAGGTCCTAAGGCCAGGGGTGAGTCATCGGCTGAGGGACCAGGAGTTGATTCTCTTTGCTGACTTGCCCTGCCAGTACCATCGCCTGAATGTCCCCCTGCCCTTTGTTTCCCGGGGCCCTCTAACTATAGAAGACACACCCAGGGTACAGGGAGGAACTCAACCCCAGAGACTCCTGTTGGCTGATGACTCGGAGGAGGAAGTAGGTATGTTTGTATATTGGGAGTGTGGGTGAGAAGATGGGGATGGTGAGTTTAAAACAGTCAACTTACTCCTTTTTACTCTTGACAGATTCTCCTTTAGAAAGGTGTGTGGTAAAAGAATCAAGGACCTCCCCTTTAGCTGCTGTGGTTCCAGAGAGGTAAGTGCTAGAGGAACAGATACTTGAGTCTTCAAAAGGAGGAGGAACCAGGGCTGTAGGATCCATCTCTTAGAGATGATTATCATGAAAGTGGGGCTGGGGAATTGCACATAGTCTTTTGCTCAGCTGAACTTTTTTTGAGTACCTCTGATGTCCCAAGTAGAGAATTAATTGCTGGAGAGGAAAAAACAGTTACTTGCTCATGCCTGCTCTCAAGGAGCTCCCTGTTGAGCAGAGTATTCCTTCTTGGGAAACAAATGCTTATAGATTTGTTACCTTCTCTTTCCTTCACAGTGATGAAGAGGCCCCTTCCCCTGCCCTAGATGGCCCTGGGCCACCTTTTGCCTTCAACCTGGACAGTGACACAGATGAGGAAGAAAGTCAACATCCAGCATCAGGAGAGGCCTCCTCAACTGCCAGAGGAGGCTCCACTGCAGCGACAGAACAGTCTACAGCTGTGGCAACTGAAATCCAGCTTGAAAAGGATCAGTGTTCAGTGAAGGAGAGGAACAATGACATAGAAGTTGAGAGGGATGCAAGGAATGGGGTGGTCCCACTTGGGGTGATTCTGGAGAGAAACCAACCTGCTGGGGAGGACAGTGACACAGTTGTGGGTGATGAGAGCAGGTCTCCAGGAAGGCCTGCTGTAGTCTGTCTGGAAAGGGCCCAGCCTTCTGACTTCATAGACAGTGATAGTGATGTAGAAGAAGAGATCCCTGCAACCCCAGCTGTAGTTCCTATGGAGAAGAGGCACATCTTCCATGGAGTTAGTACAAAGAGTCCTCAGGCACCTGCCTTGGCACATCTACAGGAGAGCCCAACTGGTAGTGATACAGATGTGGGGGAAGGTGAGATCCAGCTGGCAGTCCCTCTAGAGAGAAGCCGAGCCTCTGTGGTGATTGACAGCAATACAGATAATGAGGAAGAAGTCTTAGCAGCACTCGCTTTGGCACGTCTGAAAGAGAGCCGAGCCACTACATGGGACAGAGATACAGATTTTGAAGAGGACAGGGCCCAACCTGTGGCCCTTCTGGAGCAAAGCCAAACCTCTGCTGGGAGAGATAGCGACACAGATGTGGAGGAGGAGGGGCTCCCAATGGAAAAGAGAGGAACTGTTTCCAAGGGTCACACAGACAAGGCACATTCAGAAAAGAGGCAGCCTCCTCTCCGAAACAGTGATCTAGGGGTGGATGAAGATAAGAGCTCACTTGGGGTCCATCTGGAGAGAAACCATGCCTCTGCCACAGTAGACCTCAACATACAAGTGGAGGAAAAAGTCCCACCAGGGTCAGCTGTTACACTTGTGGAGAAGCATCAGGTGCCTGTGGTATGGACAGATCAAACAGATGTGGAAGTAGAAGAGGGCCAAGCAAAGCTGCCTGTGATGCATCTAGAGGAATCCCAACCTCCATCTGGGGATGGTGAGACAGATGCAGAGGAGGGCATATCCTTAGCAGCCTCAGTTGTGGCAGGTATAAAAAGGAGCCAGCTTCCAGCAGAAGAGAATGCTGCAGACAGGGCTGCAGCTGTTCTTGAGTGCAAGAGAGATCTTGAGGCGAGGACCCAGGGTGAATCACTTCGGTCACAGGTGGAGCAGGATCTCCTCCCTGTCTCAAGGGAGAACGTTAATGACCTGCAGGTCACAGGCACTTTAGGGGAATCCATCCAGCTACAGAGAAAGGGAGCCCAGACCTCCATAGAAGAGGAGAGAGAACCACATATGGACAAGACCGAGGACTCTGGAGACAACCACAGTGGTAAGTGGTGGCCCTCCTCCCTTGACCCCTAAAAGAAAGACTGCTTCTAGAATTTCTTAGTCCATTTGGGCTGCTGTAACAGAATACTGTTTTCTGGGTGGCTTATAAATAACAGAAATTTATTTTTCACAGTTGTGAAGCCTGGTAAGTCTAAGATCAAAGTGCCAGATTGGTCATGTTCTGGTAAAGACTTGCTTCCTTCTTCATAAGCAGCTGTGTTTTCACTGTGTCCTCACATGGCAGAAGGGCACAAGGGAACTCTCTGGGGTGTCTTTTTAAGGAAGGGTACTAATCCCATTCACGTGGGTTCTATCCTCATGCACTAATCATCTCCCAAAGGCCCCACCTCCTAATAAATTCATGTTTGAAATTAGATTTCAGTATATGAATTTGGGGGATTTTGGGGGACCACACATTTGGTCCATTGCAGAAGGATTTGGGTTGGGGAGAAAATGGTAGAGAGAGAGTAAGGAATTAAGAGTCAGGTAGAGTTTTTATTTATCTATCTTCTATTCTTCCTCTACCAGATTCTGAAGACCTGGACCTACAGGCTACCCAGTGTTTTGTGGAAAGAGAGAATCAGAGTCTGGAAGGTGAGGACATCCATGTCATGTGGATGTTGGTGCGAGTGGGAGCTGGGAGCCCAAAGTGGTGATCCTTGAAGTTTGTGAAAGCTAGCATGGGTGAGGCAGGAAGCCAGGAATGGGACCCTGGAGTTCTGTGGAGGAGCTGTGCTTGAGTCAGCTTTTCTTGTGCAACAGCCCAGAGCATGGAAGATGAAGCCACCCAGGCCTTCCTGGTTACTCTACCCCAAGAGCCTGGTCCTTCCTGTTGTAGCTTCCAGGATACAGGTATAAGATACTCTGTCTTTCATGCCCCTATCTTGGCATCATTGCTTTCTCCCTCGACATGTTTTTTTCTCATTGTTTGACTTTTGTTGTTGTTTTTCCATCTCCATCATTTTTATTTTTTTTTCAATCTTCTAAGTTTATTTATTTATTTGAGTGAGAGAGAGAGAGAATCCCAAGCAGGCTCTTGTCAGCACAGAGCCTGATGCAAGGCTCTATCTCCCAAATCATGAGGTTGTGACCTGAGCTGAAATCAAGTTGGACATTTAACCAACTGAGCCACCCAGGCGCCCCTCCATCATTTAAAAAAAATTTTTTTTAATGTTTTATTTATTTCTGAGAGAGAGAGAGAGAGAGACAGCATGAGCAGGGGAGGGTCAGAGAGAGAGGGAGATACAGAATCTGAAACAGACTCCAGGCTCCTAGCTGGCTGTCAGCACAGAGCTGGACCTAAGGCTCGAACCCATGAACCATGAGATCATGACCTGAGCCAAAGTCGGACGCTTAACTGACTGAGCCACCCAGGCGCCACCCCTCCATCATTTTTAAAGAGGCTACTATGAGAACTTTTTCTTTTTTTAACTTTATTTATTTTGAGGGAGAACAAGCTGGGGAGGGACAGTGAGAGAGGGGGACAGAGGATCTGAAGCAGGCTCTTTGCTAACAGCAGAGAGCCTGATGTGGGGCTCAAGCTCATGAACCACGAGATCACGACCTGAGCCAAAGTTGGATGCTTAACTGACTGAGCCACCCAGGTACCCCTATGAGAATTTATGTATGTGTGTGGTCTTATTTTTTAGACAAACACTAAATTTTATAACTGTCCTCCTTATTCTCAACTTTCATTTAAAAATCCACTTAGGTTTATTATTCATGAATTTATCTTAATCTTTTCTCAATCTGTTACGTTTTCAGTCTGTATCTTACTCTCTCTCTCTCTGACTCTAAACTTCCAGGTACTTTGGATGACCCATGGGAAGTCTTGGCAACACAGCCATTCTGTCCAAGAGAGTCTGAGGCCTCTGAGCCCGAGCTCATTGTTGCCCAACTTGATCCCCATGGATCTTGCCTCCCTATACCTTGGACAATACCACAAGCCCAACATCCAGAGAGCCCAGTTCACATAGAACCATTGGGGATTCAGGACAGAGGGATGAAAGACATGGGAACACCAAGAAAAGCTGCAGAGGGGGTGGCCCCTGAGAGAGGACCATTGGACAGGGAAACCGAGAACCTGCCAGCAGGAGAACGAGAAGATGTGATAGGAGAAGAAGAGTTAACCAGAGGAATACAGGTGTTAGCTAGAGATACTCAAGGACAAGAGTCTGACCAAAAGGTGAAAAGTGTAAGAATTAAAAGGAGTATGGAGAATTTGAACATAGAAATTGAGATACCCAGGGAAATACAAGAGAAAGAAATAGAAAAGCATACTCTTGCAAGAGAAATATTTGAGAGAGAAACAGAGAAACTAGTACTAGAGAGAGAAGGTGAGCCATTTGGGTTAGGAGTTGAGGTACCGGAAAGAGTACTGGAGAGAGGCCCACAGAGAGGGGAGACTGAGAAAGGGAGCCAGGACCAGGAAGGGCAAGCCTCCAGTCCAACACTAGAGCTTGGAACAGGGACAGGTGATCATCAGGGACTTGCTTCAACCCCAGTAGTTTCTGGGAGCCAGTCAGGTGGAGGAGAGGGAGTCCCAGTGAGCCCCAGGAGGCAGCAGAGAGGTAAGTGAAGGCAGAGGGGAACCCCAGGTTAGCCTTTGTACTAATCAACCCCCAAGTGACTGACTGCTTAGACCTCAGCTGCACTTGTTTTTACTTTCTGTCTAGGCCACTTGACTTTCGAGGTGCCACCTGCTGAGAAGGCCTCTGGGGTAAGAGCTGCTGTTTCTGCTCCTTCTATTCCATTGCTCTTTCCCCTGACCTTGCTCTAATCTACTCCTTTTTCTATCTTCCCAGTTTTGTTTTGTTGTGACCACTCCTTAGTGGCTTCTGTTGCTTTCCCTTGGCACATATCATTTTCTTTTTTTTTTTTTTCAATTTTTTAATTTGCCTTTTTTTTATTTAAAATTTTTAACGTTTTTATTATTGAGAGACAGAGCATGAGCATGGGAAGGGCAGAGAGAAGGAAAGACACAGAATCTGAAGGAGGCTCCAGGCTCTGAGCTGTCAGCACAGAGCTCATTCCAGGACTTGAACTCACAAACCATGAGATCATGACCTGAGCCGAAGTCAGACACTAAACCAACTGAGCCACCCAGGTGCCCCTGCACCTGTCATTTTCTATGTCTGTTTTTCAAGTTCTACCTCCCTGTACCTGACTCAGAATGTCATTTTTTTGTGTGTCTTTTCCCTCTTTTTTCCAACCATCCTCTTATTGCCATCATCCACCTATGGAGAACACTATTCTAGCATGAGGAGGGGTCTGTGGGAATGAGGACTGCTACTTCCCCAGGAAGTTCCCGGTCTTGGAACTTCCTCCTCAGGAAGTTCCCTTGTCTCTGGAAGGGAGGTCATAGACAAGTGAAATGCCAGGAACACAGTCTAACCATAAACAAGTATCAAAAACAGTGTTCAAGTACTGTCTCTCCTCTCTCTGTGTCTTTCTCCCTCACTTGCTTCTATTTCTCCTCAGGATGATCAGGAATCCACAGATGCTTGTCAGACTCCTGCAGTGCCTGAAGCCTCAGCCCCACACCAAAACCCCCTCCTCACTCAGAGTCAAAAACATCCTGTGCCTCACCCTTTCCGTTCTTCCTCTCCATCTTCTTTAGAGCCCATTCCCAGTACCAGGCAAAACGGAAATCAGAAAGTTCCAGACACTTCCTTGCCAAAACCCAAAGTCAGGCTCCGAGGGTCCTCCAGGAAGACACCCTTTCCAGTTTCTTCTATAGCCCTTGAACCTCACACTGCTATTCCCACCGACCAACCCGTCACTGCTGAGCTCACATCTCGGGTCACTCGGGGCAGGACACATAGGTCCTCTGTCAAGACCCCTGAACCAGTTGTCCCCACAGCCCCTGAGCTCCAGCCTTCCACCTCCAGAGACCAGCCTGTCACACCTGAGCCCACATTGCGGATCACTCGGGGTAGGACACAAGGGTTCTCTGTCAAAACCCCTGAACTAGTTATCCCTACAGCCCCTGAAATTCAGCCTTCTACCTACAAAGACCAGTCTATCACTCCTGAGCTCATATCTTGGGGCAGGACACATAAATTTGACAAGACCCCTGAACCAGTTGTCTTCACAGCCTCTCAGCTCCAGCCTTCCACTTCCAAAGACCAGTTTGTCATCACTGAGTCTGTAACTGGGGCTACACAGGATAGGGCACGTAGGTCTTCTGTCAAGACTCCCAAAGCAATTGTCCCCACAGCCCCTAAGCTCCAGCCTTCTACTTCCAAGGACCAGCCTGTCACCCCTGAGCCTACATCTCGAGTCACTCGGAGCAGGACACGTGGGTCCTCTGTCAAAACCCCTGAACCAATTGTCCCCACAGCCCCTGAACTCCAGCCTACCACTTCCAAAGATCAGTCTGTCATCACTGAGCCCACAGCTGGGGCCACCCACAGCAGAACACATAGGTCTTCTGTCAAGATTCCTGAGCCAGTTGTCCCAGCAGCTCCTGAGGTCCAGTCTTCCATCCCCACAGACCAGTCTATCCCTAAACCCATATCTCATGGCAGGACACTCAGGTCTTCTGTCAAGACCATTGAACCAACTGTTCCCACAGCCCCTGAGCTCCAGCCTACCACCCCCAGAGGCCAGCCTGTCACCCCCAAACGTACATCTCAGGATAGGACACCTAGGTCTTCTAGCAAGACCCCCAAACCAGTTGTCCCCACAGTCTCTGAGCTCCAGGCTTCCACCCCCACAGACGAGCCTGTCACTCCCAAACTCACATCTCGGGCCCCTCGAGGCAGGACGCAAAGGTCCTCTGTCAAGATCCCCCAACCAATTGAGTCCACAGCCTCTGACCTTGAATCTCTCAACCCCATAGATCAGGTGGTCACCCCTAAGGCTATAGCTGAGGGTGGTCGGGGTAAGACACTAAAGTCTACAATAAGTGCTGTGTCAGTTCTTACCACCCCTGAATCCCAATCTCTTGTCCCCACAGACCAGCCTTTTCCCCCTGAGCCAGTCCCTCAAGCCAACTGCAGCAGGAGGCTGAGGGCCACTAGGAAGCATGGGTCCTTCACAGTTCCCATTGTCCATGAGCCCTACTCTGCACCCCCTAAACCTAACTCTCGATCCTCAAAGAACCAAAGACGAGGAGCAATGAGAGCAGTTGAGTCTCTTAGGACCGTTCCCGAGTCTGCTCTTGCCCAGCTTCCAGAGGCCCCTATTCATGCTACCCAGATCCAGAAGGTAGAGGCAGCAGGCAGATCTGAGTTCACCCCAGAGTCCCAGCCTAAGCCCTCTCAGCGCTGCAAGAGGCCTTTGGCTACTGTGGATTCACCCCCACTTCAAAAACGGCTCCAACAGAAGACCGTGTCCCTCAAGGAAGAGGAAGAAGATTCTGCAGAGAGGCCAAAGAAGGATGAGGTGAGGTGAGGGCTGGGGCCCTGAAGCTAGGAAAGGGCTTGTAGGCTCAGAAACTCCCAGCAAGATCTTTCTCAATCCCAGGATGCAGTCATTCCAGGATCAGGCAAGAGAAAGAGAGACCAAACAGAGGAGGAGCCCAGGGGAATTTCAACCCGCAGCCTTCGGCGGATCAAACCTAACCAAGAATCTACAGCGCCCAAAGTAGGAGAAAAGGGGCATGGAGCTTGGTGGGAAACAGACGTGGGAGAATGGGAGATTTAGGGGTTCAGAGATAGACGCTGATGGCTTGGGTTGCCATGACCAGCTTAGGCTAACTCCTTCCACAGGTACTCTTCACAGGTGTGGTGGATGCCCGTGGAGAACGGGCGGTGCTGGCCCTTGGGGGGAGTCTGGCTAGCTCAGTGGCAGAGGCTTCCCACCTGGTGACTGATCGAGTCCGCCGCACGGTCAAGTTCCTGTGTGCCCTAGGGCGGGGGATCCCCATCCTCTCCCTGGACTGGCTGCACCAGGTGAGAGTCCAGGAGGTGATGGCATAGCAGCAGAGATACTGATGGCAGAAGACTGCTCACGTGGTGCTGTAGAAAGTAGTGGGGAAAAAGGGGGGGGGGGGAGGAAGACAAGGGAGGTGAATGAGGCAGAAAGCTTAATTCAAAGAACATTTCATAAGCTCCCTCTACATGCTGGGCAGAAGAGCTGGGTGGTAGGGTGGGCTGAGCTTTGATGCTGACTGCTGCTGTCCTTAGTCCCGCAAGGCTGGTTGCTTCTTGCCCCCGGATGAATATGTGGTGACTGATCCTGAGCAGGAGAAGAACTTTGGCTTCAGCCTTCGAGATGCCCTGAGCCGGGCTCGGGAGAGAAGGTTGCTGGAGGTGAGAGGCTGTCTTCTGCCCTGTGCCTCGTGCGGCCTTCTTCCTGGGCTGTTCATGGGCTCTCAGTGCATATATTTACGGTCTCCACCATTTTCTTCTGCTTAGGGCTATGAGATCCATGTGACCCCAGGAGTCCAGCCATCACCACCTCAAATGGGAGAGATCATCAGCTGCTGCGGAGGCACTGTCCTACCCACCATGCCCCGGTCCTATAAGGTATGGGTGGTATGTTTTGGATCTAGTGAGGTGGCAGTTAAAGAGGTGGCTGGAATGTGTAGCAACATGGATGGACCTCGAGGGTGTTATGCTGAGCGAAGTAAGTCAGGCAGAGAAGGACAACTATCATATGTTTGCACGTATAGGAGGATTAGGAGGAACTTAACTGAGGACCACGGGGGAGAAGAAGGGGGGAAATGGTGGGGGAAAGGGAGAGAGGCAAACCATGAGAGACTAGAGACTCTTGAATGCTGAGAAACAAACTGAGGACCGATGGATGTGGGGGGGAGGGGGGAGATGGGCATGGAGGAGGGCACTTGTGGGGATGAGCACTGGGTGTTATATGGAAACCAATTTGACAAACTATTTGTAAAAAAAAAAAAAAAGGTGGCTGGAATGGGAAAAGTTTGGAGAAGAATACTGGTATGGATGGGAACACAATACTGAGAGGGTAGGGGTAAGCTCTGTGGTATATAAAGGGATAGGAATGTAGAAGAGGCCTGCTGATTCTAAATGGATTTTTATTTTGTATGTTTAATTTTTTAAATATACACAAAAGGAGAGAGAACTTCCATATATCAGTTACTCAGATTTAACAAGGTAGTATATGGGTGCCTGGGTAGCTCAGTCTGTTGAGTGTCCGACTTCGGCTCAGGTCATGATCTCACGGTTTGTGGGCCAGAGCCCCGCATTGGGCTCTGTGCTGACAGCTCAGAGCCTGGAGCCTTCTTCAGATTCTGTGTCTCCCTCTCTCTGACCCTCCCCTGCTCACACTGTCTCTCTCTCTTTCTCTCAGAAATAAATAAAAACATTAAAAATTTTTTAAAAAAACAAGGTAGTATAGATTTTGCTCTGTCTTCTCAATTTACGCCTTTTTTCCCTCTTTCTTTGCTGAAGTATTTAAAACAATTTTTTTAACTTTATTTATTTTGAAAGAGAGAGCACAAGCAAGGTAGGGGCAGAGAGAGGGGGAAGAGAGATCATCCCAAGAAGGCTCTGCGCAGAGCCTGATGTGGGGCTCAAACTCACGAACCGCGAGATCATGACCTGGGCTGAAACCAAGAGTTAGTTGCTTTACTGACTGAGCCATCCAGATACCCCTTTGCTGAAATATTTTAAAGGAAACTACAAGTATCATATTATGTCCCTCTATGTGCTTAAAGTAGACTTCTACAAGAAGTGATATGTTTTTTTTTTACATAATCACAATGCCATTATTGATCCGTGACAAAATTAACAGTAGTTTCTTGTCATTATCTCATAGTCCATTGGTCAGATTTCTCCAGTTGGCCAAAAATGTCTCTTTATAGTTCAAGTCAGGATTCAGATGAGGTTCAAGTATTGCCACAATTGCAAACTCCTTTTTTTTAATGACTATTTAAGAAAATTTTTTTAATGTTTATTTCTTTTTTGAGAGAGTGTGAGCAAGGGAGGGGCAGAGAGAGAGGGAGAGAGGGAGAGAGAGAGAGAGAGAGAGAGAGAGAGAGAGAATCTGAAGCTGGCTCCAGGCTCTGAGCTGTCAACACAGAACCTGAGGTGGGGCTCAAACCCACGAACTGTGAGATCATGACCTGAGCCAAAGTCGTAGGCTTAACCGACTGAGCCACCCAGGCGCCCCTGTTTATTTACTTTTGAGAGAGAGTGTGCTTGCACATGTGAGCAGGGAAGCGGCAAATAGAGAGAGAGGGAGAGAGGATTCCAAGCAGGCCCCTCCCTGACAGCACAGAGCCCCAACTCGGGGCTCTATCTCATCACCCCTGAAATCATGACTTGAGCTGAAATCAGTCACTTAACCTACTGAGCCACCCAGGCACCCCTCACAATTGCATATCTTTTAATTCTCTTTTACTCTAGAAGATCCCCCCTACCCATGCAGCCTTTCTTATTCCATTGACTTCCTGCAGAAACTAGGTCAGTTGTTTAGAATGTTCCAGTCTGGGTTTTTCTGTTTGCTCCTTTGCTATGTCATTTATCTTCTTCTTCCATCTTTTACATTCCTTCTAAATTGTAGTTAATTTTAAAAGCTTAAATAAATTCAGGTTCAGCTTTTCTGGGACGAGTACTTGTGGCAAGTGTGCTTCATATCAGGAGGTCTACTGCTGAAACTGATTAGTGGATTCCAAACCTATTTCAAGGATACTTTTTCACCCCTGACTTTGTCTTTGCTCTCTGTCTTTCCCCAGCCTCAGCGGGTTGTGATTACATGCTCCCAGGACTTCCATCGATGCTCTATTCCATTTCGGGTTGGGTTGCCCATCCTCTCACCTGAGTTCCTGCTGACAGGAGTGCTGAAGCAGGAAGCCAAGCCAGAGGCCTTCATCCTCTCCACTTTGGAAATGTCATCCTCGTGAAAACATCACCACAGTACTTACTCTTTTCCCTCCCAGGCCAGTAAATAAAATGTTAGAAAATATTTGAAAGAAAGAACCTAGGGCTTTAGAAAGGATTGGGGTATACTGACGTGATTTGTCTTGGAACATGGGTGGAGATGAAAAGACTTATGGGTAAACAAAAAGATAATGAGGTTTCGAGCCACAGATTTCTTAAATGGCTACTTAGAGTCGGGTAAACCCATACTCAGTTATCATAAGTGGCTGCCCTTAGCAGGATTGACATACTTACTGCTGTGTGGCACACACAGGTGTCCTCCCTCCTGTTTGGAAGTCATCTCTTTCCCTCTTTGACTTGGATTCTGACTCATCCTCTGAAAGATAGTAGAAACAATTAGTGTCAAGAACTTGAAGGGATGCTTAGAGTGAGTAAATTTGAGTTTGGAGGTATGGAATGCTACTAAAATATTTTCCATTCTCCTCACCTCATCTTGTTAGAAGTGTTCTTTAGCTTTGACTTTGAGCAAATCTTTGCACATTTCTGGCCTGCTTTTCCAGTATTTATAAAATTAGAGCTTAGGTTTAATCTCTGTGATAAATAAATATTCACTCTGTGCCTTATGGTGTAGTGCAGGGTTTTTTTAAAAACATCTCACATTTAAATTTTATTTATGTATTTGTTTCTTTTTGTCTTTAAAGTAAGCTCTACATTCACCATGGGGCTTGAACTCACAACCCCAAGATCAAGAGTTCCATTCTCCACCAACTGAGCCATCCAGGTGCCCCTTAAATTTAAAGTTTAAAAGTTGGTTGATTTCAGTGATGTGGAAAAATTGGAACCCTTATCTTACATTGCTGGTGGGAATATAAAATGGTTCAGCCTCTGTGGTAAACAGTCTGACAGTTTCTAAAAAATTAGAATTAGAATTACCAAATGACCCAGTAATTCCACTAGTAGGTATACACCCAAAAGAATTAAAATAAGAGTTGAAACAAATACTTGTACATAGATGCTCATATCTATATTTCACAAGGACCAAAGGTGAAAAGAAAAATGTTCATTAACAGGAGAATAAACAAATGTGGTATATCCATACAACGCAATAATATTCACCCATAAAAGGAGTTGAAGTACTGATGCTTGCTACAATGTTTTAGGATGAACCTCAAAAGCATTATACTAAGTGAAAGAAGCCAGACACAAGAAGTCACCTTGGATGATTCCACCTACATGAAATACCTGAAATAGATAAATTCATAGAGACAGAATAGGGTAGTGGTTGTCAGGACCTGGGAGAAGGGGGAAATGGGGATTGGCTGATTAATGGGTACAAGGTTTTATTTAGGGATGATAAAAATGCTTTGGAACTAGATAGAGATGGTGATTGCACACATTATGAATTGTATTAAATGTCACTGGATTGTTCTCTTTAAAATAGTTATTTTTATGTTGTGTGAATTTCACTTCAATAAAAAAGATGAATGATTAGTTTGTGGCTTTTCTGCAAGTAAATTATACTTAAAATGGTAAAACTTTAGTAGAAAAACCATGAGTTTTGCTGACTTTTAAACATATAAACATGTTTTTTATGTCTATTTTTGAGGGGGGGGGCAGAGAGGGAGACAGAATTTTATATTTATTTCTAGGAGAGAGAGAGAGACAGCGTGAGCAGGGGAGGGTCAGAGAGAGAGGGAGTCACAGACTGAAACAGGCTCCAGGCNAGGTTCTTGAGTGTGGAGTTTGGTGAGTTCCTTATAGATTTTGGATACTAGCCCTTTATCTGATATGTCATTTGCAACTATCTTTTCCCATTCCATCAGTTACCTGTTAGTTTTATGGATTGTTTTCTTGGCCATGCAGAAGCTTTTTATCTTGATGAGGTCTCAGTAGTTCATTTTTGCTCTTGACTCCCTTGCCTTTGGGGATGGGGAGGCACAGAATCTGAAGCAGACTTGAGGCTCTGAGCTGTCAGCACAGTAGGACCTAAATATTAGTCCCCTTGCACAACTCAGAACCTTGTACTGTTTGAAACTGTCTATGGCCTTGAGGTCCATGGGACGCCTGACAGTATTAGCTGTCTCTATACCCTCATTTAGCACTCATGTGCACCCTGACTTAGTGACAATGAAGTGCCCCAGTTTAAACTTCTGGAGAATAGAGATCTTTTCTTATACTTCCAATGAATACTATAGTAGCACAAATAATATATCTCTATCAGTCAGGGTCCTAGCAGGAAATGACAACACAGTCAAATTAGGATACTTAGTAAATTTCTTATGTTTATAAGCTGAGGGATTTCACTAAATGATGTTCTAAATTCCCTGTTATGGTCATAGGTACTGTGACTAGGTCCTTAGCCACATGATCTTTAATTCAGATGGAGGGAAACCTTACTTTTACTTTGCTTTTCAAATATGTTATTCTACTGTAGGTATTACAAACTGATTTAAAGAGAAGAAAATGTTCAGACAAAAGACCTTCTGACTAGTCAATGGGGTCAGACTTAGGAGCTTGCAGAGTAAAGTCATAGATAACTATCACAAGCTGGGATAAAATCTACCTACAAAATTTACAACACGTAAAATTTTCTATCACAGATATTTTAACATCGTCACTCTCATGATTACAAAACAACAGCCTTTGACAGTATTAGAAATAATCTGTGTTACAGAGAAATTCTCTGTCATTGCCAAGTGGAGAGAATAAGTTACAGAATAAACATTATTTTATGGTAAAACAGTCACTAACTTTTTAACAAAATGTAATAGGTGCTTCAGAGCTTTGGGTTTTCAGTCTTGATCAACAGTCTTCCGTTCTCTCACCGTTTATTATTGAAGTGTTAACCGAGGCTTTGTAACCTCTGACTTTGGCTATGTTTTCCGACCAAGGTTACAGAAAAGGGGGCTCATAATTCTCGTTTTCTACAACAACTCCGAAAGTGACGAACTGTCTTCATTTTAGATGAGACAACTAGCTGAGCTGCGACTCCGCCGACACGAGTGGCTGCAGCGCAGCTACCCTTTCGGTTTGTCTCTCAGAATTCTAACATTCCCTTCTATGACGCCGCGACCACAGGCTTGGTCTAGGCGCTCCGGACCCGCCCTCGGGGGCAGTGTGGAAAAAAGGCGCGCGGGGAACCCACGCCCAGGCAGCAGCGCGAAGGAGCACCGCCTTCCTGGGCAGAACCCCCAGCGGAAGGTGGGGCCGGGGGCGGGGCCTGCGGCCGCGGGAATCCCGTGCCTGCCCCTTTCCCCACCCCTCCGAGTGTCGCCATGGCCCCAGCTCTGCTCCTGGTCCCTGCTGCCCTCGCCTCTTTCATCCTGGCCTTTGGCACCGGAGTGGAGTTCGTGCGCTTTACCTCTCTTCGGCCACTTCTTGGAGGGCTCCCGGAGCCTGGTGGTCCGGGTGAGCGGGAGGGATCGAGGATGAGCTCTGGGGCTGGAGGTGGAGCCGGACGAGAGGGAGGGAGGGCGGGGCCTGGAGACAAATGACAGGGGAAGTCCGGGAGAGGAAACTAGAACCGTGAAAGCCTGAGAAGCTTCAGGGCAGACCAGAGGGCTAAATTAGGAACTCAGGGATTAGCGGTTTGGAGAGGCGGAAGAGTTAGGACTGAGTGGAGAGGGAAAAGGCGATTAGAAGCAGAGGAAAGGAAAGTGCTTTTGTAGAGAGGACTATGGAGAGGAGAGTGTTAAAAAGAGGACGCATTTGGAGAACCGAAAACAAAAGGGTCGGTGCAACCCTGGCCTCTCCAGCCAAGCCTTTTGTGGCTACTTTGAAGGAATCCTTCTCCCTACTCTGAAGGAGGCCTGGGGAAAAGGGAAAGGGCAGAGAATGGAAAACCAATATGGGAAAAGCCGGGAGAGGGAGCATTAAGGCTCTTGAAAGCATTAAAGGACATGGCCTGGGACCCCAAGAGGAGATTAGGGTAGGGGGTGTTTCCTGCAACTTTCTTGATTTTTGTCCCCCACTTCAACTCCCCCTAGATGCCCGCCAAGGATGGCTGGCTGCCCTGCAGGACTGCAGCATCCTTGCCCCCCTGGCTTGGGATCTGGGTCTCCTGATACTATTTGTGGGGCAGCACAGCCTTATGGCAACTGAGACAGTGAAGGCGTGGATGTCTCGATATTTTGGGGTCCTTCAGAGGTCACTGTACGTGGCATGCACTGCCCTAGCCTTGCAGGTATGAGGCCTTGGCCACTGGGTCCCCAAAGGAAACAATCTGTGAGAAGGGTGTCCTCGATTGGAGGGGCAGGGACCTTAGCCTTCTGATAAAATGTGGATTTAGGAGGAGAACTGAGGGTGTTTAGGACTCTAATCTCAGCTTCCATTCCTCCACAGCACATATCCTCCTTATCAAGAATGGTGTACCATTCTTCATTCCCCAGACATCATACGTGCATTCTGACCTTTGCAACTTTGTTCATGTTGTTCTGCTTGAGATCCCTTTGGTGACACTTCTTTCAGTCCTACCCTTTCTTCAGAATCACTTACCGAGGTCTCAAGAGGAGGCTTCCCAGTTAGTACTCATTTGTTTTCTCAGTGTTTGCTTGTCATAGACTTCTTTATGTATCTATCTGGTCACCCCCATCTGTTCTCTTAAGTCCTCAGGGTAGATACAGGTTATCCTTACATCCTTGGGACCCCACCTAGCATGCTCCACATGGTGAATATTTGTTTATGATCCTTATGGTAGAGGTGGGGAGAACTGCAGGCCAGCCTGGGGTGGGGGCAACCTCTGGGTCTAGGTCTTTAAAGGGTAGGCTGCTGAGATACCCAGCCCCTCATCCTTTCCCAGCTGGTGATGCAGTACTGGAAACCTGTACCCAGAGGCCCTGTGTTGTGGGAGGCTCGGGCTGAGCCATGGGCCACCTGGGTGCCCCTCCTCTGCTTTGTGCTCCACGTCATATCCTGGCTCCTCATCTTCAGCATCCTTCTCGTCTTTGACTACGCCGAGCTCATGGGTCTCAAACAGGTGAGGCTCCCAGATTCCTACCTGAGACCTCTTATTCCCTCTAGAATGACTCTTTCCCTTCCAAGGATTTCCTTCCTCCTCCTCCCATGCTCTTCCACCTTCTCTTTCTACTCCCTTACCTACCTCCTTTTCTTATAAGACAGTCTCCCCTCAACTTTCCCTCAGAGGCCAGAAACCATAGGCCTCCTGGGCCTAGGGAAGGTTCATGAACCAGAGATGAGAATCAGGAGTTCAGGTCTCAGAAGGGTGGTTCTTGGGCCTGAGTTATAGAAAGGGAAGTTTCCTCGAAGGGGAGGAAAGAGGTGGCTAAGTTGCAAAAAGGGCTTAACTTCATTTCTAAGCTGTTCTCCCTCCTAGGTGTACTATCATGTGCTGGGGCTGGGTGAACCTCTGGCCCTGAAGTCTCCCCGGGCTCTGAGACTCTTCTCCCACTTGCGCCACCCAGTCTGTGTGGAGCTGCTGACAGTGCTGTGGGTGGTGCCCACCCTGGGCACTGACCGCCTCCTCCTTGCTCTCCTCCTTACACTCTACCTGGGCCTGGCTCACGGACTTGACCAGCAAGACCTCCGCTACCTCCGGGCTCAGTTACAAAGAAAACTCAACCTCCTCTCCCGGCCCCAGGAAGGTGAGGCTGAGTGAAGAGCTCACCTGGTTCCAAGTCCTGCACTTCCTCTCCTTTAACATCCAGGCCCTGACTGCTTCAGACCAGAGGCCCAAGTCTATGGACTGAAAGGGCTGTCCCTTCCCGTTTTGAGCCTCCACTCCTTGGGCCCAGCTCATACCCTAAATTCTGAGTTTCAACCACTGGACTCCAAGATCTTCTCACCAGCCAGGAAAAGGGGGTGGGAAACATGTCTTCTCACAGTTTAGGGCTTGATCCACACCGCTCCCCACCCCACCCCCAAGACCTCCTTATAAAGGAAGAAGGGTGGGCCTGACCACTTCCCTCCCACTGTTACTTGATTGTGTGCCTCAGGGATCCCCTTCTCCTTCAGCTTCCCTTCCTAGGAGCAGGGTCTGCAGGTTTGATGGTAGTGCCTGCCCCACTGGCTGGCCTAGCCGCCTCCTTAGGCTCTGCCCCTGGGCTCTGTCCTCTAACCTAGTTGAGAGGATCCTTCCGCTCTTATGTTCTCCGGAGGAACACGCACAGCAGAAAAATAAAATTCATACTGTTTTTTTCTACATATGGCATGTAGTCTGTCAGTGTCTTTAGCTAAAGGGCTGACTTTGGGACTTGTGGGGATGGAAGGCAAGCACGCCAAACTCGAGTCTGGGCAGCCACCGCGCCCTCTGGCGACAGCTGGGCGGCGGCCATTCCGGTCGACCCACCCGCATCTCCCCAGTCCTCCTCCCTCCAAATTCCCCATTGCAGCCCATGGGGAACCCATGGGAGACAGGATGAAGCTGGAGTGGGGCAGCGGCTCTGGTGGGGGAGACAGTTTCCAAAGCCGTTGGCTTCTGAACACCTTTCCTGCCTTTCGGCTCTCCACAAACTCGGCTCTCCACAACCCCCACCGCAGCCTGGTGGTAGCCCTGGACCCCTCAGTAACAAAGGCTGGCTGGGGGAGGCCAAAGCGTGGGGAGGAGCTGCAGGAGATGGGAAGGGCGGGCCCGGCTCGCAGCAGCTGCTGCTTCCTCTCCAAGTCCCTGGAGGGGCCTGAGTCACGGGTCGCTGCCTTAGGTCTGCGAGCTGGGGGTGAGGGTCTCGACACCTAGGTTCTCCAGGGTTACTGGGAGTGGGGGGAGGGTTTGGGGTCCTTAGGACAGAGAGCAGATGGCCAGGGTCTGGGGGCGGGAAAAGGGGAGTCCGGGAATCTAGTCCCACATCAG
>NW_027528614.1:231827-234409 GCF_008692635.1 Crocuta crocuta
AAGCGGCCGCCGTCCCCCGCCTGGCCCCCAGGTCTCTTTCTCCGTCCTTCCTCCACGACTCCCTCTTCCCTCCTCCTCCCTTCCTTTCCTCCTCCCTTCCCTCCCGTCTCCGGATCTCCCTCAATCCCACTCTCCTCCTCTTCCTCTCTCCTCCTCCCTCCGGACGCCAGGCTCCTCCGCACCCCCTCCCCTGGGAGCCCCGCTGGCTAGTGAGTTGACTGAGGGGCTTCAGACTTGGGGAGGGGGTGTCTCCTTCCTCCCGTTCCCACTTCTGTCCCCGGCCAGGACCTTGGGCTGTCTCCTCTTTGTGCCGAGATTGTCTGTCTGTGCTGTCCGAGCTGGGCGGGGATGGCTGGCTATGTCAGGGTTCCGTGAAAGCGGAGACCCGGGCATAGGACTCGCAGGCTCGGGAGAGCAGAGTCGTGGAGCCGGTCCTCCGCACCCAAGGTCCTGGGGCCGGCCAGTGGGAGAGGCAGGCGGTGGTGGCGGGACGGTGGGGGTGGACGCCAGGGTTCCAAAAGTCCCCAAGGGAGGGTATTTCCCCCCGCGACCTGCTTGGAGGCGGAGTGCAGGGCGGAGGGGTGGCGGCTGGGGGCCGGAGAGGCGTGGCCGGAGCGGAGCTGGGAGGGAAGCCGGGACCTCCCGGGCGCGCGCTGAAACGCGCCCCGCTGCTCCCGCGGAGCTCCATTTCCCCTCTCTCCCCGGAGTCCTCTTTCTCCCCTAGACCTCGCCCTTCCTCACCTCCCCGACACCCTCTCAGGTCCCACCACCCCTTCTCGGGTGGGATTCCTTGACCTCCCTTCCCACTCTAACCTCCTCTAGGGTGGCGGTGGGGGAACCTCGCCTGACCCCTACTCCCCCAACCTCCCCCCCCCAGCCTCTTTTTTCTCTCCTCTCTCATGTCAGCTTCTTTCTCTGCCCTTCTCTCCTCTCACATCCTTGGGACTGTCTGTGATACCATTAACTGTACATTACCAAATCTGACTTCTGCCTCTTTGCCCTGAATCTCCACTCTTCCTCTCATCGCCAAGACCCCACCCCCAATTAGTCCACAGCTTCTTCTTTACTTTCTCAGTGTTTTCTCCTTTCTCTGCCTTCCGTCTTCTCTCTCTTTCCCTCTGTCTTCCCCCTCAGCCCCTGTGCCCATCTCTGTGTCCCTCATCTCCCCCTCTACTTCCTCTCCCCCTATACCCAGTCTCACCCCAAGGCCTCTGGAGCCTCTTCCTGTTCTCTGGCCCCAGCGCTCCGCACCCTCATCTCAACGCGATCATGGCCACCATCCCGGACTGGAAGCTACAGCTGCTAGCCCGGCGACGACAGGAGGAGGCAGCCCTTCGTGGCCGGGAGAAGGCAGAGCGGGAGCGTCTGTCCCAGATGCCAGCCTGGAAGCGGGGACTCCTGGAGCGCCGCCGGGCCAAGCTTGGTCTGTCTCCTGGGGAGCCTAGCCCTGCACCTGGGACTACAGAGGTTGGACCTCCAGACCCAGACGAGTCGGCTGTCCTCCTAGAGGCCATTGGGCCAGTGCACCAGAACCGATTCATTCGGCAGGAGCGCCAGCAGCAGCAGCAGCAGCAGCGGAATGAAGAACTGCTTGCAGAAAGAAGGCCTGGGACTTTGGAGGCTCAAGAGCGGAGACCCAGCCCTGGGGAGATGCGGGATCAGAGCCCCAAGGGAAGAGAGTTGAGAGAAGAGTGGCTCAGTCCCAAGGAAGCCAGAGAGAAGAGGATAGGGGGAGCTCGAGAGTCGAGCCCCAGGCCTTCAGAGTCTTGGGACTGGAGGCAGAGCCCAGGAGAGGCTGGAGACAAGAGCTCCAGACTGTCAGAAGCACGGAAATGGAGACTGAGCCCTGGAGAAACTCCAGAGCGGAGTCTGAGACTGGCAGAGCCTGGAGAACAAAGCCCAAGGAGAAAAGAGGTAGTGGAAAGTAGACTGAGCCCAGTGGAGTCTGACAACCAGAAGATGGGCCTGACAGAGGCCCATAAATGGAGGCCTGACTCTGGAGAGTCTCAGGAACAGAGTTTGGTACAACTGGAGACATCAGAGTGGAGGCTGAGCTTAGAAAAAAGAAAAGACTGCTCAGAAGAATGTGGGAGAAAAGAAGAGAGGCCAATTGCAAGGCTGGCCTCAGAAGAGATTACAGAGCAGTCAGAGACCCTGACTAGGGAGGTTCCAGACAGCAGGTCTGGAGAAGTGGAGGCAGCAGAACAAAGGCCTAGCCCTGTGGAGGATGGTGAGAGGGGACTGAGGTTGACAGAAGGATGGAAATGGACCCTGAACTCTGGCAAGGTTCGAGAATGGACACCCAGGGACACAGAGACTCAAATTCAGAAACCAGTCCCCCCAGAGTCTGCTGAGAAGTATCTGGGGCCCCTTGGTACAGAGGCTGGAGAAGGGGAGGCTGAGAAGAAGGCGGGGGCTCAGGGCAGGCCTCTGAGAACCCTGCAGAACTGCAGCTCTGTGCCCTCCCCCTTCCCACCAGAGGACGCTGGGACTGGAGTCTCTAGACGGCAGGAAGAGGAAGCAGTGCAACTACGGCCCCCACCAACAGCCCCTTTGTCTCCCCCACCCCCAGCCCCGCTTGC
>NW_027528614.1:234463-285339 GCF_008692635.1 Crocuta crocuta
TCCCCTCATGAACCGACTGTTCTATGGGGTAAAGGCAGGGCCAGGGGTGGGGGCCCCTCGCCGCAGTGGACACACCTTCACAGTCAACCCTCGGCGGTCCCTGCCCCCTGCAGCCTCTACCACTCCTCCGGCCACCCCAGCCACAGCTGATGTTGCAGTCCCCGGAGCTGGAGCTGGGAAGAAGCGGTATCCAACCGCTGAGGAGATCTTGGTTCTGGGGGGCTACCTCCGTCTCAGCCGCAGCTGCCTTGTCAAGGGGTCCCCTGAAAGGCACCACAAACAGGTAGGGAGCAGCTAAGCCAGGCTTCTTAGAAGCTTGCTCATCAGTGCTTTCTGTACTCCTTTCTTTTTATATCCCTGTATTATGGTCTTCCTCTATTCTTTCGTGCTAATTCCGGCCACCTCCCTTCCTCCTCTGCACACACACCCTTCCTTCTTGTTGCCCTCCTTTTCCATTCATTTCCAAGCCCAAGAATCCTGCCCCAAATCAAGTGCTGTCCCTGGGTGTGTCTCTCTCAGGGTGTGCCCAGGCTGCTCACTCTTCCTTCCTTCAGGCTCTGACTCCCTCCCTGCCCCCCAATTTCTTTCCTTCCTTTTCTCTGAGTCTGGGACAGAACCCATCAGGTGGAGACCTGAGCAGAGGCTACAGCCTAGAATCTATGAGAGCAGGGTCCTCAGGTTGAAAGCACACACAGCCTCCTAGGGGAGGGAATGTAGGGCAAGGAAGCCTGAAGATACACAGGGGGTGCCTTTGTGGTTCTAGGGGAAAATGGCAGGGAGAAGTCAGTGGAGGAAGTTCTCAGTCCCAAGGCAGAGGTGGCAGAGAGAGCAAGGGGATAAACTGGGATGGGGGCGGGGAAATGGAATAAGGCTGGCCAAAGGGAAGACTTTTGAACCCCAAGTCTGCTCCATGGGAGAGGCACACACAGAGGCCATTTGAAGTGGGTGACCTCAGGGTTGCACACCCCCAGCTGGGCCACTGCTTTAAACAGTGCTCCCTTCTGTCTTGGGACAAGAAAAGCCTTCTCTTCTTCCAAAATACCCCCGCCCCTCCCCTTCTTCCTTCCTTCCTGGGCTTCCCCTCACTCCCCAGAATTGGCTCAGCAGTTGGTTTTCCCCTCTCTTCCTGCTGCCTTGGCCTCTCCCTCCCTTTGGGGTAGCAAAAGAGAGAAGTGAATTTGGAGGCACTGAGCTGAGAGCAGGGAATACAATGGGAGTTGGGGACAGGGGTGGAGGCTGAGGCCAGCAGAGGGTCAGAGGTTAAACTGGAAAAAGGACAAAGTGCAGGAAGTGGGAGCAGCCAGGCCTCTTGCCCTGGCTTTAGCCTAACTCCTTCCTTACACACCAGTCAGTTACCAGCTTGAAAATCTCTAAGGAAAGAGAGGTCACTGTACCTAACACGTCTCCCCAGAGACTGGGAAGCCCTTCCTAGTCTCCAGTTGTCATCTCATCTACCATCCTCAGATTTGTCTTTGTGGATGCGTATGTGTGTGTGCTTTGTCAGTGGGAAACCACTGACAAGACCTAGATTAAGCTTGTGGGTCACTTGATCCCAAATTCATCTTCATGTGCAGCTCAAGCTCCCCTCCCTGAGCCATGGTACCTGAGTCTATCCTGAGTACTCTGACTGCTACCAGCCCCTTCCCCTTTGGGCTGGGGAGATGTTAGGAGGGAGCTCAGGAACTGACAGGGTGAGGTGTTTGGACAAGTCACTTTCTATAGAGGTTAGCCTGTGCCTTTGGGGAGGAAGAGCAGAGGGAGGCATGAAATTCGGGGCCCAAAGCTGGGGACCATTTGAGTGCAGGACAGGACCTGTGATGGTGACCATACCTGGGTTAGGGAGCAGGGAAGCCGGAAGCAGATCACCCAAACAGGAAGCCTGGGGTGGGGGCCGGAAGGCTGGTGGGGCTGAGTGGGGAACCGCTGGGCCCTAGGCCTGCCAGAACTGCTCAGGATGTGGTGAGAGAATGAGGAAGCCAGTGGCTGCTTGGAGGGTGGGGGTGGAAAGAGGCAGCATAGAGTTTTCTAGACCCAGACACCTCCCTCTCTACCCTGTCGCAGGCCTTCTTCCCTCTCTCTGTACCCTGCTCAGCAGGGACTGACTTGCTTGTTCCAGCTCTGATCCAATCCACTTGCTCTGGAACTGGAGGACCGCCCCCCCCTTCCCTAAATAACTCTAGTTTGGAAGCTAAGGCCATCAAATGCATCTTTGCCATGGGAGAGAAATCCCAGCCCTGTTCTGTGGCTGGTGCCCTTCCCTAGAGTCCCTTCTAGCTGAGAGATGAGTCCCTCCCTTCTTTGGCCCCCTTGTGATTTTATATAGCCGATGGGAAAGGAGCAAGTGAGTCACACGCCTCTATACACACCCCTCCCCAAACTCCCATGGAGGCTGTGCATTCCTGAGAAGCCCAGTCAGAAGTTGGGGGGAGGGATGGGGGGATGGTGAGCAGAGAAGCAGGATTGGAGAAGAGAGACAAACATGACTGAGAGCAAATAAGATGAATCCTTTTTCAGAGTGGATAATAAACCATGGAGCTTGTTATCCCAAAAGGGGATATGAAAAGAAAACAAATGGGTTCCCAGAAGTTTGGGTAAAGCTGTCAGTAACAGAACCAGAACCGGTCCTTCTGAAGAGTTGGGATAAAAGGGGTCTGGTTGCTGTCATGCATTTCTATCAGCAGTTCCACAGATAGACTGTGTATCTCCCACACTGGTCCCCAGTGTTGGTTGTCTGTGGGGACCACATCTGAGGTCTGAACCAACTCTCTCTTACTCACCATAGCAACTTCCATGCTCCTATGGACAGTGGATACAGAATAACAAGTAAATTCTCTGGTAGGTTAGGAGGTGGCGAATGATTATGTGGAAAAAATTAGAACAGGGTAAGCTTTATAGATAGCTATAAAGTTGGGAGAGTGAATATGAACTTTAAATAGGGTGATTGGGAGAGAGGGAGCTATGGGCCTATTTGGGGGAAGAGTGTTCCAGGCAGAAGGAATAACCAGTGCAAAGGCCCAGAGATGGGAGTGCCCCTGGTGGGCTTACAGGAACTATGACCAGGGTGGTTGGAGTGGGAGCAGATAGATGCCTGAGAAGTGGGAGGTAGGGGGGAAGTGGCACAGTGGGAGTACTCTTTGGGCCTTAGTCAGGCTCTGGCTTTTCCTCCCAGTGAGATGGGGAGTCAGTGTAGGGTTTGGAGCCAAGGAGTC
This sequence comes from Crocuta crocuta, assembly GCF_008692635.1. Lineage (NCBI taxonomy): Eukaryota > Metazoa > Chordata > Mammalia > Carnivora > Hyaenidae > Crocuta > Crocuta crocuta. The sequence continues at coordinate 237,673 of NW_027528614.1, forward strand.
TCTGAGTTCCAGCTTCCTATGGGGATCCAGGTTGCCCATTCTGTACAGCACTTAGCATCCACCTGTCCAGCCACCCTCCTGGTTTTTCTTTTCACTCCCCAGTCCATGTGGAAACTCAAGGATGCAGGACCCAAACCCCAAGTTTCCCAAACAGGCGCCTGGGAAGGCCTGAGTAGATCAGCTGAATTTTCCCAAGTAGTTCATACGAATCCTCCAGTTTGTCTCCTTAATCGCTTTGGTTCCCAGACTTAATCCTACTCTGCCCCTGCCCCTGAACTTCTTAAAAGGGCAAAGGGGAAGGGTAGAAAGGCAGTGAGAACATCTGGGGCTCGCCTGCTCTTGGGACAGTGCATTTTTGAAGGATTTTCTGCTCCCTTCAGTTCCCTTCTGGTTTTTTGCCTCTGCCTCTGCATGCTCCTCCTGCTGCGCTCTCCACCCCAACCTGTGTTTGCATGGACTTTCCTCTCTGCCCCATCACCTCCCCTAGCTGTCCCCTGCAGGGGTTCAAGGGCCCATCTCCTTTCTGTGTTAGGGGAGAGTCTTACTTCCTCTGGGCCTTTCAGGAGAGTCTCTTTTTCCCTCCCAGGCCCCAGCCCCACTTTGTTGTGGGTTCACTCCAGCTGTAGGAGAGGAATGAGGGGAGCAGGAGGGCACAGGTGTCCAGGGTCCTGGGTTTCTCAGGAACAGCCAAGGGACTGGGGGTGTAGAAACCAGTGTGCTTGTCCTTGCTTTTGCCTGGGACTCCCTCCAGCCACCTATTTCCTGCCAGCTCAAACTTCCTTCCTCTGAGAAGCCTTCCTGATTGCCCTCAGGGTACCCAAAGATTCAGTTCTGATCACAGGAGTTATCTCCATGTATTTTAATTTCTTTTTACCCTTCTGCCACCCACAGTCTGAAGAGTAGGAAGCTGGGTCCTATACTACTCATTTATGCACCTGTGTCAAAGTTCAAGCCAAATTTTGATATTTTGGAAATGATAGAAGAGGAGAAATCTGGGATTGGAGAGCCTGTATCAAAAGGAAAACTGGATGGGGTGTCTGGGTGGCTCAGTCAGTTAAGCGTTGGACTCTTGGTTTTGGCTCAGGTTATGATCTCACAGTTGGTGAGTTTGAGCCCCCTAGATGCTGGCTCCATGCTGACAGCAAGGATCCTACTTGGGGTTCTCTCTACCTCTCCCTCAAATTCTCTCTCTCAAAATAAACAAATAATAAAAGCATAATAAGTAATATTTATTTATAATTTATTTATTACATATTATAATATGTTATATATAATAATTAGTAAATAAAATAATAAAACTTTAGGGGAAAGAAGGAAAACTGGATCCCTGGGCCCCAGAGTGGATACGGAGAGCAAAGTCAGTAGGGTGCCCAAATCCAGCTCCCCTCTCCACCTGGCACATGCTCCCTTGGGAGCCCCCCCCCACCCCCCACTGAACTCCATGCTTCCTGTGTTTCTCTCCTCCTCTCAGCTCAAGATCTCCTTCAGCGAGACAGCATTGGAAACCACGTACCAATACCCCTCCGAAAGTTCAGTGCTGGAGGAGCTGGGCCCAGAGCCTGAGACTCCCAGTACCCCCATCCCCCCAGTGGCCCAACCCGATGACGAAGAGGATGAGGATGAGGAAGAGTTGTTGCTGCTACAACGGGAGCTCCAGGGCGGGCTTCGCACCAAGGCCCTGATCGTGGGTGAGCTGAGGCTCTGCTGGTCCGAGGGTACCCCCTGGTGTTCCTATAGGGCATTGCGGTCTAGGAGGGAAGGAGAGGAATTAATGTTAGTGCTCCTGGAAAGAGACTTGGTATGACCTCTAACCCCACCTACTACCTTGACAAATGGGGAAAGCAAGGTCTTAGGAAGTGAAATGCACAAGGGATCTCCAGATTTCAAAACCAGAACTCTTTCTGAGTGCTCTTGTGTGGTTAAAAACACAAGGTTTCAGTCAGACAGGGCTATGTTTAAATTCCATCTTGTCTCTTACCTGTGATGTAATCTCCAGGAAATCACCTGCACTCTGGCCTTATTTTTACTGATTATGAAATGGGGTTAAAAATAACTACTTCCTGGGGTTTACTGAGAAGGTTCAGTAATTTTTATGAAGACCTTGGAACTGTGGCTGGACATTAAATTACTTAACCTATCTGAGGTTACTGTGTGATTAAACAGGTTGTAAGAATGCCTAGCACAGAATGCAAGCTAACTGAGTGATGGCTGCTGTCACTGTAGTAGCAAGCACTCAGCATGGAAGATATTAAAGACTTACCTTCAGTGTGGAGAGTAAGGGGTAAGGTGGGTGGCAGAGGCCCTCACTCATCCTCTATCGTTATTGCCTCCTCCCCCACAGATGAGTCCTGCCGGAGGTGACCCTCTTCCAATATAGGGTCTATACCTTCCACTTTCCCAGAACTGAGGATCCTGGAAACCAGAAGATTGAGAACAAAGAGACCCTGAAAATGAGCTTGGAAGGAAAGGGCAACCGACATCTCCCAACTTGTTTTCATCTTGTTTATGGGGCAGAGCTAGTCACCCAGTTCCCACACTCACCAAAGCTCCTTGGTGTGAATGCATCAAACGTGCTGGTGCACCCTAGGTGATTCAAGAGTGAGCATCAAGTCCTAGGGAGGAGCACAGAGCTCACGGGGATTGGTGAGGGGAGATGGAGCACCTCCTCCATCTCCATGGGCAGAGTACGCTCTCCCTTCAGCCTTCCTTTATTCCCCACCACCCCTTGAGGGCTCTTATGATTTAAGCATTCATCCTGGGCAGCCTGCCCCCATTCTATTTACAGGCCCCTCTCCTTCCTTCCTAGTCCTTAGATCACTGCCCCTTTGTTTACAGCTCCTGCCACCTCCCTTGACCACCAACCTGGTTTACAAACTCCACTAGCTCCCAGCCCCATCTGCCAAAGTCCCAGGTTTACAACCACACTTGTTGAGTCTATGTGGAATCCTCTCCCCTGTCCCTGGCAGTTGCCTCATTGGGGGTGTGGCTTCTTCCACTTTTGCTCAGTCTGTACCTTGGTTTTCCCCAAGAGGAAAGTCTGGGAATCTTAACCCTGTGGCCCCATTTAGTTATTTTAATTCTGTTCCTTCTAGTGGTTCTCAATTGAATTGCAAGGATGTGGGGTGACAAACAATGCACCTCAACTCTTCCTTCTCCCCCATTTCTCCTTCCTTATCAACTGCCTGGTTTTTTTTGTTTTGTTTTTTAAGTTTTCCATAATAAAATGGAGATCTCTCCAACTCTCTGGCTGCTTTTCCTTCTTTAGAAAAAAAGTATGTGTGGGAGAGGCTCTGTGTTCCTTATTTCAAGCCTATCCCATCTTCCTATTGGTCTTGAAGAGGTAGTGGCTATGGCTGCAGGAAGGGAAAATGATGGAAGTGAAACAGGAACTCAACACTGACATGAAGAAAGGGCTCTGGGAGAGCCCTGTATCTGTTTCTCAAAGGACTAGCAGGAAGAAGACTGGTTTGAGGAAGGACAGAAGAATCCACTAAACTGGAAGTGCCACAAGGGCAAACGATGTCAGTTGGGTTTAATGAAGCAGCCCAGGCCTCACAAAACTATTACTACAGTGAATGACTGAACGAATATAAGAATAGATGAAAAGAGCTAAAATATTGGAAGCAGAGGACACTCCGAATTGAAGGATTCCAGTATTTAGAAGCCTGCTAGAAGCAGCCACCTCATGTATAACACTGGCTAGTCCAGGGGCATTTACTTCAAGACTTGCTAAAATTGCTGCAAAATATAGTGTATGTACAGAAGTGCAGTTTGCTGAAAAAGTCTCTGACAGACAATGGGTTTTTTTACCTAAAGGTTTAAGAGCCATTGATAATTCATGGCTTTGTTGCCCAAGTATAGTTAATATTGGCATTTCAAAGAATTTCTGTCTTCTACAAATGTGGAAGACCTATACAGTCTCCTTATCAGGTCTTCCCCCCCCCCCCATTTGCTAAGGTAGTAAAGACATATTTGAGTAGTTATAGTCCTACTATTATGGGAATTTTCTCAGCCTAGTCAGAGGAGACTCCCTTTTACTAAATACAAAAATAAGTAAGACCCTGTACCCCCATTCGGTTATTTAATTTTGTTCCTTCTAGTGGTTCACAACTGAATTGCAAGGGTGTGGGGTGACAGACAATGCACCTCAACTGTCTAATAATAAGACAAAGTGATCTTAAACGTATACCAAAGGTTTTCAATTGACTAGCAAAACGAACAAGCAAGGTGTTTGAACAATGAGCCAATTTAGAGAGGGTGTGAGTATAGAGGGAAACAACGCTTATATTAGTAGCTAAGTAAGTAAAGATCCTAATCTGCTGTAACCCAGGAAAGCAGAGGCAGGAAGCTCTGAGATGCTCAAAGTCCATCTCAGAAACAGAAAACAATGCATCTAAGAAGTCAATGCTAAGGAGCTACCTGTGGCTGTTGGAATAGTATTTCATTTCCCAACATTAGTGTCTGATCAGTCCAGTTAGTCATAATAGTATGATTATATTATTCATAATAGTATGGGTAGTCAAACCGATGTCAGATAAGCAGAGGGTAAGGTAACAAGTTCTACTTATTTTTTTATTTAAATGCCACCAGTGAATTCCTCAAGCGGTTAGGAAAAATGTAGAACATAGTGTACACATTCCTTAGTTTGGAGATTTTAAAAAATAACTTTAAGACAGCACCAAGAAAAGAGGGCGCCTTTGTTTTTCCCCCCAAACCCTGTTTCTTCCTGCTTGAAGTTCCTCGCTTATGCCTAACCTGTATTCATTCCTGCTGCAGGCACCAGTATTAGTAAAGGTTACTCCTAATCAGCATGGGCTAATCTTTCATCAGCATGGACTGATCCTCCATCTGAAATAGAATCTCCCCACCCCCCCCCCCCCCGCCCCACCTCNTTTTTTGGCTCCACAGGCCTTAACATGTTTTTTTATGTATCTGGTCTTCGCCCCTTCCTTCGGTAAGGGATTTTTTCTGATTAGTTCTTTGCCATATCTCCACCAATTAAATTGGGCTTAGCACATAGCATTTGTTGAACGAATAAGTGAGAGAGGCATCCACAGACTGACCATCAGGAGACCACTTAGCAGAGGCAGAAATAAAACGTTTTACCCCGAGCTTCAGGCGCGGTTCCTCGAGGTTTGAACTCGCTCGGCTACCGTAGTGCCAAGACAGGAAATGATAGGCTGCTTCCGGCCTCAGTGGTCCCGGAAGACGGTTTGGGCCTGTCGGAAACCAAACCTCACGGTCCTAAGGCAGGTCTTTTGCGAAGCCGAGACTTCAGCCTAGGCCTCCAGGCCTCCGAAGGGACGGCCGCCAGCGTGGCTGTTCAAGAGAATTCAGGGCCAGGAACGGGGCAGCGTGGGTCACCATGGCGACGCCGGCTGGGCTGGAGCGCTGGGTGCAGGACGAGCTGCACTCGGTGTTGGGGTTGAGCGAGCGGCACGTAGCCCAGTTTCTAATCGGTACCGCTCAGCGCTGCGCCTCGGCTGAGGAGTTCGTGCAGCGCCTCCGAGACACCGATACCCTGGACCTCAGCGGGCCAGCCCGGGACTTCGCCCTGAGACTCTGGAACAAGGTGTCGGAAGGGGTGGGGCGGGGCCCAGCGTGGGAGCGGCGGGAGAGGAGGTGGAGCAGGGGAGGGGCCCCAGGTTATTTGTTCAGGTGAGGCTGGGCTAACTGTCCCTACGGGAATTAAGTAAGCTCAGTGAGGAGCACCTTGCTTTGTCCGTTGTCCCCAGGATACTGTGCTAAGTGCTGAACGTCCAGCTCTGGTGAGAAGTTCAAGGAGGGTTAAGTGCTATAGAGCAGTGTTTCCGGGGCGTCTGGGTGGCTCAGTTCTCTCAGAAATTTAAAAAAAAAAAAAACAGTGTTTCTCGAACTTTAATATGCAGAGATTCATCCAGGACTCTTGTTAAACAGATTCCAATTTGTTAGTTATGGGGTGGGATCTTAATTTTTGCATTTTTAACTAGTTTCCGGGTGAATCCGATGGTCCAAAGACTACACTTTGAATAGCGAGGCTATAGAAGAGAAGTGCTGGGGCACCTGGATGGCTGTTGGTTAAGCCCCTGACTTCAGCTCGGTCATGATATCCCTGCTCATGTGTTGGAACCCAGCCACCGGTTCTGTGCTGACAACTCAGAGCCTGGAACCTGCTTCGGATTCTGTCTCCTTCCCTCTCTGCCCATCCTTACCCNTAAATAAACATTAAAAAAAATTTTTTTTAAGATGGAAGTGCTGTGGAAGAGCAGAGAAAGGTAGGGGTAATGATCAGGGAATGCAGGGCGCCTGGGTGGCTTAGTCGGTTACGCGTCCGACTTTCGCTCAGTTCATGATCTCGCGGTTCGTGGGTTCGAGCCCCGCGTCGGGCTCTGTGCTGACTGCCAGCTCAGAGCCTGGAGCCTGTTTCAGTCTGTGACTCCCTCTCTCTCTGACCCTCCCCTGCTCATGCTGTCTCTCTCTCTCTCCACCCTAGAAATAAATAAAGCTATTAAAAAAAAAATGATCAGGGAATGCAGGCCCAAAGATTCATTAAAATTTGTCACACAATGGGAAAGGAGTAAAGATGAGCTTATGGAGGACAGGACTGTGTATTTCTTTCTTTTTTTTTTTAAATTTATTCTTTTTTAATTTTTAATGTTTTATTTATTTCTCAGAGAGAGAGAGACAGACAGCATGAGCAGGAGAGGGTCAGAGAGAGAGGGAGACACAGAATCTGAAACAGGCTCCAGGCTCTGAACTAGCTGTCAGCACAGAGCCGGACGGGGGGCTCAAACCCACTAACCGTGAGATCATGACTTGAGCCAAAGTCGGAGGCTTAACCAACCAAGCCACCCAGGTGCCCCAGGACTGTGTATTTCTTGTCTTTACTTCTCCCACCTGACAGCACTTTTCAGAACAGGTATATGGAAGAGTGAAGGTATTTGGCATGTTCCTAGAATGGCAAATAGCCTGCTTTAGTTGTCACATATGGTGCCTGGTGAGAGACGAGTTTACCCAATGTAAGTGATATGAGGGTAAGTGATTTATGTTAATCCGTTTAGCATCTCTAGAATTTGGTACAGTGCCAGACAGATGACAGGCCTCTGCAAATCAATGCTTGTAGCATGTCAGTCCTTGCATTGGAATGACTGAATCATGAGGAAGAACAGAGGCTGAGCAATTGAGAATTGGTTGTGAGAATGCAAAATAAACTCCATAAAGGCAGGGATTTTTGTCTTTTGTTTATTCCTGTATTGGTACTTAGCAAGTACCTGATGTATTGAACAGGTTTCAATAAATGTTAAGTGAATTACTACAAGGAAGTTCAGAAACTGAGATACTTCACTCAGGCTGATAAACGTGGTGTAAAGCCATTGGGAAGAGAGACAATGAAGGCTGGTTTAAGTTTAGGTCATTCCTTAAATTTGGGGCAAAGTTGATGGGCAGAGATCAGGAGTTGCTCACATCCCATTATCTTCCCTCCTACTGATAGGTACCACGGAAGGCAGTGGTAGAAAAGCCAGCTCGAGTGGCAGAGAGAGAGGCTCGAGCCCTGCTAGAGAAGAATCGATCCTATAAGTTGCTGGAAGACAGTGAGGAGAGCAGTGAGGAGACTGTAGGTAGAGCTGGGAGCAGTCTCCAGAAGAAGCGTAAAAAACGGAAACACCTCCGGAAGAAACATCAGGATGAGGAGGAAGAAGAAGAGGAAGAGGTTTCTGAGAAGGGGAAGAGAAAGACAGGGTAAGTCAGAAGCAAGGTGAGAAAGGATGGGGCAGGAGATGATGGGGTGATAAACCTTCTAGGGCCTTATGTGATCCTTTGGGCTGAGCTGCAGGGGGAGTAAACAGCTGACTGAGAAGCCAGAGTCGGAGGATGAGTGGGAGCGGACTGAGCGAGAACGCCTTCAGGACCTTGAAGAACGTGATGCCTTCGCTGAGAGGGTTCGGCAGCGGGACAAGGACCGGACTCGCAATGTCCTGGAGCGGTCAGACAAGAAGGTACATAGGAACAGCATGTTTTGTAAATCCTCAGGAATATTCCTGGTCAGGTGTGACTGCAGAGATAGTAATCTTTGGGAAGACCAGCAGTGGCCTCTGGTGGTATTCATCTGTATTGTAAGAGGACCCCTCTGGGTGCTTTGGCTAAGGCGACCCTCTGCTGAACCTGTAACCCTAGAGATTCCCAGTGAGACGGGACATTTCTTTATGCTATGGTATATCAGAACCTTGTGATTCTAGAGGGGGAGTGGCTGTGGCTTTGGGAGATTTTGGCCTCACAGCGCTTTACTCTTGGTTTCTTCTCCTAGGCTTATGAAGAGGCTCAGAAGCGCCTTAAGATGGCTGAGGAAGACCGGAAAGCCATGGTGAGTCCCATTGCCAAGGAAGCCAACTTCAGAAGGCAAAAGGAAAGACTTTCCAGTGAAGTGGTTTGGGGTAGGGAAAGAAGGACACAAAGGAAGTACAGCAGGGATGCTGATGGCATGTCAGGTCTCTGTTGACAGAAGCCTACCAAAGACAAACTTAAGTTGTAGAGAGAAGGAAGCTACACACAAACCCTCCTGACTCCTTAAGATCAAATCATGCTGTGTTCATAAAGGAAGTGTGAGCTTTCCCTGTTCCTGAGACTTAATGAGATGTAATCAAAAGGCAGCTGGAACATCAAGGGGGGTGGCTGGAGGGCAGGGGCAGGGCAGCTGTCCCACTGCCCAGGGATCTGCCCAGGGATGTGCTGACCATTCAGCTTGGGCACACCCAGTTCCTACCCTCTAATCTTTCCATCCCGAACATGGCCTTGTGATCTTCCTCTAGTTTCCTGAGTTGGCCTTCTCACTGAATGAGGACATAACCCTTGTAATTCATGAACTGAACTTGTTATGGTATGAGTTTAGGTAGGGTAGGTGGTTTTCCAAAGGCTTGGTCTTCCCAAGTAAGGTCACACTTTGGTTTCTCAAAAGAATTTTGAGATTCTTGATATCCTAAGAATGACTTAGTAGAACTCCGGTCTCTCCTGACCAAGCCATCTCATGACCCATCCCACAAAACAACTGTGGCCAGAGACTACTAAGACATTTGTTAGTACAAGTGTAATGTTTTTATTTGCCAGAATTTCATTTTCCTTCTCTTTTTGAATCATGAAAACTTCTAAACAAATAGGAAGGTTGAAAGCATTAATATAATGAACACTCAAATAGACAATTCAGATTCAGAAATGGTTAATTTTTTTCTTAAGATTTTTTTTTTAATGTCTATTTTAAAGAGCGAACACATGCATGAGTGGGAGAGGGGTAGAGAGAGAGAGAGGACAGAGGTCCGAAGGGGTCTCTGTGATAAGAGCAGAGAACCCAACGTAGGGTTTGAACTTACAAACCACGAGATCATGACCTGAGCTAAAGTAAGATGCTTAATGACTAAGCCACCCAGGTACCCCTAGAAATGGCTAATAGTATGTGTAGTATTTGTAATGTCTGTGTGAGTGTGAGCTTTTTTTCTTTTTGAACTATTTAAAAGAGTTTAGACATCATGGCCTTTTATCCTATTAACATGTACCTCCTAAAAATAAAGACATTGTCCTCTAAAACCACAGTGCCATTGTCACACCCCAGAAGATGAACAGTACTACTCATGTGTCAACTAGGAACCTGTCTACAGTAAAACTTCCCCAGTTACCCCAAATTGTCTTTAGTAACTGCTTTTTCCAAGTAGGAACCCAGTTAAATTTCATGCATTTCATTTGGTGGTTCAGACTATTACGTATTTTTTTGTTTGTTTGTTTCATTCTCTCTCTCTCTCTCTCTCTCTCTCTCTCTGACACACACACACCTTGTACCCTGTCCTACATTCTGGGTTTATCTGACTCTTATCTCATGGTATTGAGTCCTTCTATGCCCTGTGCTTCCTTTAAAGTAGAAATTGTATCTAAATCTTGCCTCAACTCAGATTAAAAAGTTGTGACAGGAACACCTCTTGGGTGGCTACGTGCACTTCACATTATACCACATCTGGGGGGACATCCTATTCAATGTGTACCTGTTGGTGCAGATATCCTTTCTGCCAACAGCCTTTCATCTAATGGTTTTAGTAACCATTAGATGTAGATCCTTTCCTGAATCTGCCTATTTCACTAGGAATTGCAGAAAGGTGAGTTTTAGAGTTTGACATCTCTCCTACATTTATTGGCTAACTTTTTTATATAAAAAAGAGCTTTTCCTTAACAAGTAGGAATGAGCTATTGTTCCTTCTTAAAAGGCAGGACAAATGTTTAATTAATAACTTTGAGAGTAAGGAGTTTGGTGTAACAGCCACCCTACTGGGGGCAAAAGCTTTTTTTCCCATTCTTTTGTGTATGTGTGTCACATTGGACTCATGAATTTTCATTTTGCAGTATTTTACAGTTTCATATCATTATTCTTCTATTTTTAAATTTTTTTTTACATTTATTTATTTTTGAGAAACAGAGAGAGGCAGAGCACAAGTAGGGGAGGGGCAGAGAGAGAATAAGACACAGAATTCAAAGCAGGCTTCAGGCTCTGAGCCATCAGCACAGAGCCCGATGCGGGGCTTGAACCCATGAATGGTGAGATCATGACCTGAGCCAAAGTCTGACACTTAACTGACTGAGCCACCCCGGTGCCCCTATTCTTTTTCTTTTTTAAGTTTATTTATTTTGAGAGACAACGTGTGCATATGTGCGTGAGTGGAGGAAGGGCAGAGAGAGAAGGAGAGCAAGAATCCCAAGCAGGCTTCATTCTGTCAGTACAGAGCCCAATGCTGCGGGGTTCCATTCCACGAACTGAGATTATGACCTGAGCTGAAATCAAGAGTCAGATGCTTAACTGACTGAGCCACCTAGGTACCCTATCATAATTCTTTTTGATGCTCAAATTGCCCTGGGTTGTTTTTGTTTGTTTGTTTCTTTGTTTTGGTTTTTGTTTTTTAGTAATCTCTACTGTGGGGTTCAAACTCAGGAACCTCAGATCAAGAATTGCATGCTTTTCTGACTAAGCCAGGCAGGTGCCTCTCAAATTGCCCTGGTTTTTTGTCCATATTTTAAAAGGATATCTTCTGCTTCACCCTCAGGTTGAAAGGGTATTTGATTGTGGTACTCAGATTAGATCATGAACGTAAACATTTAAGTCTTCACAGCACAAACAAGAAAAGCCAGCAATTAAATAGTATTGGAGCCCCCAACCAAAGGGTTCCATGAGGTTTTGCCACCACAGTAGAGGAGGTTATTGTGATCACAAAGAAGACAATCTTTGTTGCCACAGTAGGAGGACTCATGATGAGAGCTGAGAGAGGTCTTAAGGATGTGGCCAGTCTTTTATTGGTATCCATAATGTGTCCTGAAAAGCTTGTATCAAAGGAAACCTGTAGAAGCCAAATGACACATTGTAGAAAGTGGGGAGAAGTTAGTCTCAGAAAGCTAAGCATTTTTTATCACATCTTGGCTTACAGAAACACTCTCTGATGTTATACTTACAATTTTTTGTATATAGTGTATTTTTCCTCTTTTCCCAAACTGTAGTCATTTGATTTAAGACCAAGGAGCATTTAACAGGCTGAAGATTACATACTGTTGTTGGCATACCCAGTGGTTTTCGATAGTCTCCATTGTTTTTGTTTGAGACGTGTGCTTCTAAATGCTGGTATTAGCCTTTTTGTTTTCCTCCTTTTCACTATTGAATAAGATAATAATATAATCTGAAATATTCAGATAATTACCCTGATGTGTTTGTACTGACAAAGATGGTGAGACAGTCCCAGTCCAGAAGTCCTTCCAGCTGCATTGCACTGCTAGAAGATAGTGTGTGGGGTCAGTGTGTGGCTTTCAGAGATGCCCAGCTTGGGGTACACCATTAGGTTGGGACATTGCAGAGGGACGTTGCCAGCCTGTTGGGGAATTTGTCACTTTTACAGATAGATAAGAAAAGGGGTTGCTGTTCCAACAAGATGAGGATTCGGTTGCTCTGTCCTGACCCAGGTCCCAGAGCTGCGGAAGAAATCCCGCCGAGAGTACTTGGCTAAGAGGGAGCGAGAGAAGCTTGAGGACCTGGAGGCTGAGCTGGCTGATGAGGAGTTCCTTTTTGGGGATGTGGAGCTGAGTCGACATGAACGGCGGGAGCTCAAATACAAGCGGCGAGTTCGTGATTTGGCCCGAGAGTATCGGGCAGCTGGGGAGCAGGAGAAGCTGGAGGCCACCAATCGTTACCACATGCCTGAGGAGACTCGAGGACAGGTGAGATTAAGCAGTATCCAGTTCAGCCCTTCTCCCCGAGCTGAGGGGAGGGAAGTCTTGAAGGCATTGACCAGTGCCATGGCTGTCCCCTTTATCTTGCCTTTCCTGGTGGACAGGTGTAGTGACTAGGAAGGAGGAGCCTGGGAAGAAGGCATCATCTGTCTTCACATGTCCTTGTCTCTATAGCCAGCACGAGCTATGGATCTCGTGGAGGAGGAATCAGGTGCCCCTGGGGAAGAGCAGCGGCGCTGGGAGGAGGCCCGGCTGGGGGCAGCGTCCCTGAAATTTGGGGCCCGAGATGCTGCCTCCCAGGAGCCCAAGTATCAGCTGGTGCTAGAGGAAGAGGAGACCATTGAGTTTGTCCGGGCCACTCAGCTCCAGGGTGATGAGGTGAGTGGGAGAACTCTGGGACATCATAAGGAGGTTGGGAAGGTGGCTCTGAAGTTCATACCCCTCTTTCTCCTTCTCAGGAGCCATCAGGCCCACCACCTCCAACCCACGCTCAGCAGAAGGAGTCCATCCAGGCTGTCCGCCGCAGCCTCCCAGTGTTCCCGTTTCGCGATGAGCTCTTGGCTGCTATTGCTAATCATCAGGTCCTCATCATCGAGGGTGAGACAGGCTCCGGGAAGACCACCCAGATCCCACAGTATCTCTTTGAGGAGGTACAGTCATCCACACCCTCCAGGTTGCCGGGCACCTGCCCTTGACAAGCACAGTACTGTCAGACCTCCTTTTACATGTTGTTTTGAGTAGTTGCTTCCCTTTTCATCTTCAGTCACTTAGTCTTTTCCTCTAAATTGTGAATTTCTTAAGGACAAACCTTTCATGTTTCTATTCTTACTTCCTGCCACAGTATCTGTGTCTAGTTTGGTACGTTTGTGTTGGAAGAACATGTAGGCAGATGGATGGTGGGTCGTGGACCTTCCCACACCAACCATCTCAGCTGTTGCTCCTTTGCACGGGCCAGAGAACAAGGAGTCAAAAGACTCTTTTTCCTTTTTTACCTTCTTTTGTTTTCCATTGCATCTGGGTCTGCCCCAGTTTTCTGTCCTGTTCCACTTCAAATCTAGCAGAGCCTGAACATGATTACCCAAAAGGCTGGGACTCTCAGGGCTGGGTGAGGATCCCCTCAAGGGCCCTAGGTCTGCTGTCCTATCCATTTGCCCTTGTGGTATGGTTTTCAGTTTCTGTATGTTCTCTCCTTTCTCCCTGCCCTGTCGTGTATTTATACCTCTTTGTCTGAATTGTCCTGGGTCCCAGGACCATATTTAGCAAAGAGAAAACCTCTTCTATTGTCATTCAGGGTTACACAAAGAAGGGAATGAAGATTGCCTGCACCCAGCCCCGGAGAGTGGCAGCCATGAGTGTGGCTGCTCGAGTGGCTCGGGAGATGGGTGTGAAGCTTGGGAATGAGGTGAGATCTGTGGGGACTGAGAGGCACAGGGAACTTCTAGGGTCTGGGACATAGCCCACATGGTGCAGGGCTTCACACTACAGGTCCAAGCACTGGCCCCTTGTCCCCTAGCCCTGCACTCCCTTCAGGGAGCAGCAGCCCAATTTTGATCGCTAATGGCCCCTTTCACAGGTTGGCTACAGCATCCGCTTTGAGGACTGCACATCGGAGCGAACTGTTCTCCGCTACATGACAGATGGAATGCTCCTCCGGGAGTTCCTCTCTGAACCTGACCTTGCAAGTTACAGGTACACATAGGGTCCCCGCCTCCCACATGAGATCTACCACCTTCTCCACCCCGTCTCCTGCCTTCCTCCTCCCCCTTCAGCAACTTCCTGTATCTCCTTTAATCTCTGGCCTTTCTCTCCTTTGTTCTTACCCAGCTAGTTTGGCCTTTGTCTTCTGACCAGCCCACCAATTCTTAGGTCTTTATCATGTAGATGGTACTAGGACTGAACTGCAGGCGCCATGGAAATGGGGTAGAAGAGACTACAGAGAAGTCCTTTCTCTACCCCCTGCTCCTCACCCTGTTGCTTCCAGAGTGTAGAAAATACCAGAATGGTAAAGTAGTGCTGTAGAGACTTGAAAAGCCACGTGAAGACCCTTTGAAGAAACTTAGAATGAGAGAAGAAACTCAGGGGAAACATCCTGATTCCCTCTAAATATTGGGAAGGGGTGTTACATGGAAAAAGAGGTCAGACTTGTTTCACATGACTACAGAGAGTACATGGAGCAACCATGGGATAGGTTACAGGGAAATAGATTTCAGCGCAATACCAAGAAGCCAGAATAGAGATCGGAGGGGCTGTCAGTATGCTTGGGTTCTCACTCTTGGGCCTTTGGCCCAAGTCTTAGAGTACCTTGGTCTGTGAATAGTGAGTTCTGTGTTAGTGTTGGCCAAGCAGGGCTTGGATGAACATGTGTTTAGGAGGAGAGGAGATTGGTGGGGTCAAGCCAGCTGAGCAGTATGTGCCTTTTCAGCTTTCAGGAGACTATAAATTTCTGGTCCTAGAAGACCATAAATGGAGCAATAGGACAAATACAATTTTTTAAAAATTTGTTTACTGTTTTTTTATTTCTGAGAGAGAGAGAGAGAGAGAGAGAGAGAGACAGCATGAGCAGGGGAGGGTCAGAGAGAGAAGGAGACACAGAATCTGAAACAGGCTCCAGGCTCTGAGCTAACTGTCAGCACAGAGCCTGATGCGGGCCTCGAACCCACAAACCATGAGATCATGACCTGAGCCGAAGTCGGACCCTTAACCAACTGAGCCACCCAGGCGCCCCTCGACAAATATAATTTGAGTCTTCACATTCCTTGCAAAAATCTCAGAACCCATGGAAGGCTAGTCAGTGTAAGAGTGTTTGGGGTGTGGGGTTTTCCCATCAAGCCAGCCTGCTTTGTGAAACAGCTGGGGACATCACCAGCATAGTCAGGGTTAGGCACAAAGGGTTGAGCTGGGAGGTGAGCTCCTGCAGGCTTGGCTGTCACATGGAAATCCAAAGACCTGAGCAAGGATAAAGAAGCATGGCACACATGTAACTAAGGAGAAGACCAAGAAGCCTGCAAGATCTGCTAAGTTTGGGGTAGAAAGACTTACCTGGTCCCTTTCTCCACAAAGAGGCAGCATGGCCAACAGGGGGACACACCACAGCAGTCTTTTGAGAGCCTGGGAACTTCTGGGCTTTTCAAGTTGTGGTGCCTCAGATCTCTCTGTTCATCCCTAGCCAGCTTGGGGAGCCCAGACTTATTTGAAGAGACCCTGCTCTCACTTTTTTCCCCCTTAAAACAGATACTCTTACTTCTGTTGACTCTGACAGACTCTTGCCTCTGATCCAGAGATGATTGACTTGTCCTGGCCTTGGCTTCCAGCCTCCAAATCTTGGCTGTTGTTGTCTGCCAGGCTGGGATAGGCTGCAGACCCTGGGGTCTTGGCCTTCTTTAACTTTTTGTTGGTCTTCCTTAACTGGGGTGATTGGCTTGTTCTTGGAATCCCCTCTTCCCATTTGTACCCTTGTCCACGGGACCCTACTGTCCTCTCCTGCAATGCCCAGCTTTCCTCACTCACTGCTCCCTTCTTCTTTCCCCAGCGTGGTGATGGTAGATGAGGCTCATGAACGGACTCTACACACAGACATTCTCTTTGGGTTGATCAAGGATGTTGCTCGCTTCCGGCCTGAGCTGAAGGTCTTGGTGGCTTCAGCCACACTGGACACTGCCCGTTTTTCCACCTTCTTTGATGATGCCCCTGTCTTCCGAATCCCTGGACGCAGGTTTCCAGTTGACATCTTCTATACCAAGGTGCTCCCTCAGAGAGGATGGGCTCTGAGTGTGTGACTCAGAGTGTGGGGCACCAAAGCGTGGGCCTTTGGGAAAGGTTGTCCCAAGGATGGAAGGGGAAATGGAGAGTCCAAAGGGGAACTGGGATAAAGTGGTTACTGAGCTGGGAGAAGAGGAAGAGTTTTCCTGAACATATGGCCTTCCTGTGACCCTTCTCCTCCTCATCCTCAGGCTCCAGAAGCTGACTACCTGGAAGCTTGTGTAGTGTCTGTGCTGCAGATCCATGTGACCCAGCCCCCAGGGGATATCCTGGTGTTCCTGACAGGACAGGTGTGAGACGCAGAGGAGGGATAATGATGTGTGTATCCCAGGGGAAGACATAGCTGACATGTCAGCTGTTTGTCACTTTGGGACCTGGACTCTTCTCCCCATCCCAAATCCAGGAGGAGATTGAGGCCGCCTGTGAAATGCTCCAGGATCGCTGCCGCCGCCTGGGCTCCAAAATCCGGGAGCTCTTGGTGTTACCCATTTATGCCAACCTGCCTTCTGACATGCAGGCTCGAATCTTTCAGCCTACACCTCCTGGGGCACGAAAGGTCAGTTGGAGAAACCCACACAACTAGTAATGGAAAAAGAGAGTATCTGCTTGCCCTATACAAGATATGTCCTGGGCACTGTTCAGTAATAGTCCTTCACTTCCAGAGCTGGAGAGAAAGGATAAATTCATCATGAACTGAGACATAACCAAATACAAGATCTGTTAAGTAGCACTGTAGGGGTGCAGAGGAGGAGGGAGGTTCTTGGTGTGCCAACCGGTTAGATTTGATCTAGACCTTTAAGAAAAATGGTGGGGAATATCAGAGCAAGGCATAAGGTGAATTTGAGGTCAGAGCATAATCTAGAAGGCTGAGCAGAAAGTTCACGTGGTGAAAATTTTGGACTGAGATTAGGGAGGGCCTTTCATAGCAGTTGGAAACATTTGGACTTTAAATGACTGGGTGGCACTCAAAAGGTTTTGAGCAAAGGTATAACTTTCAACAAATGTTTAACAAGCTCTCCCACATGCCAGTTACTGTGAAGATAACAGTGATGAACACAACTAAGTCTCTAGCCTCCCAGAGTTTATAGTCTAACATAGGTTAGGAGACAGTGGACATGTAAATACACAATGCTGATTTGTGACAAATGCTAATGCTATGGAGAAATATAGTGCAGCTTGGGAAGATGGAGACTGACTCTAGGGGGTAGAAGTGAGGAATGAAAGGAAAGTATTTTCCTTGGGTCTGGGAAGGCCTCTCCCTCTCCAGTAAGGTGAAAGGGAAGTTGAGGCCTGAACTCACTGAGGGAGGGAGCCAGGCTCATATCTGGGAGATGAATGTGTCCAGCAGAGGGAAGAGTTCATGCAAAGGACCCAAGTGAGGAATATGCTCAGACCAGCCTGGGAGCTCATAGTCCTCATAGGTAAGGTCAGAATGGTAACCAGGGCTAGAGGACACAGGGCCTCAAGAGGCTTGTGTATAATTCTCAAGTAGGCGGGAAGCCATTGAAGGTTGGGGTTAGTAATGTTAACATTTTAAAGAGCATTTGGATGCCAGGTAAGCAGGGCTTGGAGTAGAGGCAGGGAGGCACATGAGGAGGCTATTGCAGGAAGTAGTGAGTGAGGGTGAATGTGAAAGTGGTGGTGGAAAAGATGGAGACAGGAACCTGGACTCACCCTTTCCCATTTCTGAAAAAAGTTCTAACTCATTTTCTCTCCATTCCCTTTCCACATCACGTACCTGTTATCCCTTCTTCTCCCTTGCCCCTGCCTGGCCTTGGACCCCTCTCCTGCCTTTGGACACTAATCCCCTCAGCTCTTGCCCCTTGTCTGCACCTACTTCTCTACTTGAATCTTCCAGGATTACTTTTTCTAGGTAACCTGGTGGATGGGTTCCCTGGGTAATGCTAGATCCTCTCACTCAGGTGGTTGTGGCAACAAACATCGCTGAGACATCACTCACCATTGAGGGCATCATTTATGTGCTGGATCCAGGGTTCTGTAAGCAGAAGAGTTACAACCCTCGCACGGGCATGGAATCCCTCACTGTCACACCCTGCAGCAAGGTCAGCTTGATTGGGCTCCAGCAGGGTCTCCATAGGGAAGGTTCAACTCAGAAGCCTGTTAGGGCTTCTTAGAGGACAAGGAATAAGCAGCCTACATCCTCTCAGATTTCTTTTCTTTTCTTTTCTTTTTTTTTAACATTTATTTTTGAGAGAGAGACTGAGTGCAAGTGGCAAGGAGGGGCAGAGAGAGGGAGACACAGAATCCAAAGCAGGCTCTGTGCCAACAGCACAGAGCCCAGCATGGTGCTCAAACTCACTAACCATGAGATTGTGACCTGATCAGAAGTCAGATGCTTAACTGATCAAGTCACCCAGGTGCTCCCATCCTTTCAGATTTCTTGCATAAATATTGCCCTTTGTCTTTTCCCTCATCAGATTGTCAACCAGCCTGCTTCTCCTTTCTTTCTAGGCCTCAGCCAATCAACGAGCTGGTCGGGCAGGTCGGGTGGCTGCAGGAAAGTGCTTCCGCCTGTATACTGCCTGGGCCTATCAGCACGAACTGGAGGAAACCACGGTGCCAGAGATCCAGAGGACCAGCTTGGGCAATGTTGTGTTACTCCTCAAGAGCTTAGGTTATTGGGGTCCCCAGTCCTCCTGAGAGAGGAGGGAGGTGGGGTTAGAGTCACTGGTCCTTGCAGAGAAACTGTTCTGTTTCCTCACATCTTTATTTAGGGATCCATGACCTAATGCACTTTGATTTCCTGGATCCTCCACCATATGAGACCCTACTGCTGGCATTGGAGCAGCTGTATGCTTTGGGAGCCCTCAACCACCTTGGGGAGCTCACTACGGTGAGGTGGGAGGGCAGCATGGGCTGGTAGGATGAAGGAATTGGCGTAACCTCTTGTGTGGTGGAGGGACACCTGAGTAAGGACTGACTTCAACTCTCTTTCCTGTCCTTAGTCTGGTCGAAAGATGGCAGAGCTGCCAGTGGATCCCATGCTATCTAAAATGATCTTGGCCTCTGAAAAGTAAGCATCCCCCACCCTAGCCAGGCCCCCAGCACACAAACTGGCTATGCCTCTTTTTATCTCTTGGGGCCATCTTTGTTATCTTGCTTTTTCTATTATTCTTTAACAAGTAAGTTACTAGAAAACTCTTACTGCCCCTTTTGAGGCTTATAAGGGGCAGTAAGACACTCTCTTGCCCTTGATCATGATATGAAATGGGTAAGATTGACTAAAAGAAAATTTGGCACCTTTAAATGCCATTCTCCTGCCATGGTTGAGGTCAGAGGTGATTACATGAACTTGAAGTGCTGTCTTTTCTTGATGCACACAATACACACCTTCCTATCATAGAACCCTCAGAAGTCCCAAGTGCTTTACTGCCCCCACCTCCAAGTATAGCCTTCCTTTGTTACTGTTTCATGTCCTTGACATCCATACTGCCATTGCTGCAACCAAAATCTGTTCGCTGTGATTTGCACCCATTATCCTAACCAGCAGTTTCCATGTGAGGACATAGCTACACATAGTAATTACTTTTCCCCTCACTGTGTGTCTTCTTTGAATCCTCATGTTTTCCCCTTCCTGTCCCAGGTATAGCTGTTCAGAAGAGATCCTGACAGTGGCTGCCATGCTCTCTGTCAACAATTCCATCTTCTACCGACCCAAGGACAAGGTTGTCCATGCTGACAATGCCCGTATCAACTTTTTCCTCCCTGGTGGGGACCACCTGGTTCTTCTAAACGTTTATACACAGGTCACTAGGCATGGATGATGGGAATGAGGGAGACATGGGGGGACTCTGGTTCTGCTATATACTTACCCCCCAACTTCTCCCCCACTTTGTTTTAACCCTCTTCACAGTGGGCTGAGAGTGGTTACTCCTCCCAGTGGTGCTATGAAAACTTTGTACAGTTCAGATCAATGCGCCGAGCCCGGGATGTACGGGAACAGCTGGAGGGGCTCTTGGAACGTGTGGAAGTTGGTCTCAGCTCCTGCCAAGGGGACTATATTCGTGTACGCAAGGTCAGCATTTCTTTAGTCTGCTGTTCCCCACACCCCCTCAATATATGAAGTAAGCTTCTCCAGAGGCTTGCAGTCATCCCTCTAGCCTGAGCATATGCCCTCTTCCCCTGTGGAGGTGTGCTCTTCTGTGCTTTCTCCCTCATACCACTGAAAGTTCCTTCTCAGTGGGTTCTTCATGCATTCCTTACCTTTCTAGTTCTCCAGAAGCCTGAACTAAAAAGGTAGTGAATGCTTAGGGTGCTTGGATATCTGGCTTTCTGGTTGACTTTCTTTCCTGTCTGCCCCTAAGGCCATCACAGCTGGTTACTTTTACCACACGGCACGACTGACTCGTAGTGGCTATCGCACAGTCAAACAACAGCAGACAGTGTTCATTCACCCCAACTCCTCCCTCTTTGAGGAACAGCCACGCTGGCTGCTCTACCATGAACTTGTCTTGACCACCAAGGAATTCATGAGACAGGTGAGGGGACCTTCCCCTGCCCAGAAAGGTGGAGATGTGTGGGGCGGTGGGATCCTAGCAGGCTCAAAATCTAGGTTCAACTTGCTAAGACCAGCAGAGAAACAGAAAAACACACTGATTTAAGGTAGGATAAAATAGAAAGACATTGTGTCAGCATCTACTAAGATCTAAGATCTGTATACTCATTCAATGAATCAATTCATGAGAATGCCTGTTGGCTCAGTATTTCAGATGCTGGGGTGGGAATGGTGAACAGAACAGATGTGGTCTCTGTCATGAGTGTAGTTTATAGCCTTTAGGATCATATTTTTTAGGGATAGTTTACTTGGCATCCTGAATTACATGTAGCAGTGTGTCTGTCCTTGGGGTATATAGTATTAAAGCCTGGCATCTTTCCCCTAACACTGTCGTCAAAGGTGGAAGAAAAGAAACTTTTTTGATCAAATATACATTATGAATCTAGGTTGAAAAAAGGGGACCCTGCTAATTTTTTTCTCTCCTCTAGGTATTGGAGATTGAAAGCAGTTGGCTTCTGGAGGTGGCTCCCCACTATTATAAGGCCAAGGAGCTAGAAGATCCCCATTCTAAGAAAATGCCAAAAAAAATAGGCAAGACACGAGAAGAGCTAGGGTAAAGAGAAGGGGACACAAACAGAATGCAATACCAGCTCCTTTTCTTTCTGTACATTACTTAATATCTATTAAAGTATTTTTGGAGTAAAGCTTGTAGGAACTTTTGAGATGCAGAGAAAGTGATGTGGGAATTCTCATATGTTCACTTAGACTTTATTATTTACAAGTTAAATTACACAGCAGCTTTACATGGCATGAGATGGCCAAAAAAAAAAAAAAGAGAGAGAAAAGAGAGGAGGAAGCTAGCTCCCAAGATTCTAGGCCACCTCCACCACTTGTGCGTATATAGCAAATTCTTCAGTGCTGCCTCCACCCTGTTCCTGGATCAGGTCTTAGAACACAGGTGTAAGTTGGGTTCTGGCTCTGACAGTCCTAGAGCTACCAGAGCTCCCACTAGCAGCTTCTTCACAGGCGTTGGGGGTGAGTGTGAAGGCATCAGCTGCAGGAACAAAGGTTAATGCCACTGGTGAGATGGTCTAGCCCTTCACCCCATCCCCATCCAGCCTAAGGACTCACTTTATCTAGGCGATGGCGACAAATGAGGCCATTGGAATTCAGGTAGAAGGTGGAATAGGCATCATAGGTCCTGGTGAAGGGAGAAAAAAAGCCTTACTGAGTGAGGTGACTGATCCTAAAGTTTAGTTCAAGCATTTGTTTAAATCAGTAGTTGCTAAATTTTGCTACATATTAGATCACCTGGAGAACTCTAGTCCTGAATGCCAAGGCTGCACCCTGTCCCACTTAAATCAGAATGTCTGACAACAATATTTTATAAAGATCATTAGATGATTCCACCATGCAGCAAACTTTTGAGAACCACTGGTTTGGGCTGAGCCTAAGAATTTCTTTAAATTCTACTCTCTGCCAGAAATCCACCAAATACTCTACCTAGTGTTGTGAAGCTCAACTTATTAGACAAGAATTTTCATTTGTTCCATAAATACTTGAATGCCTGCTACGTATCACATAATGTACATAAAGAAACCTGAGTTTAGAGGTACCTCACATACTCAGAAGTCCCCATTTCTGTTGTATTAAACTAAAAAAATCCCTGCCCTCAAGAAGCCTGCAGTCAAGTCACAGTAGATCAAGGATTGTCTGGAATACTAGACCTTCAGACTCCTAAAAGTAGGATTAGGAAACTGAATGGATCTTTTCTCTTACCGGTAAAGCTCTTCCTTGTCACGCTTGTAGAAACGCAGGAAGAGCATGTGGATGGGCAGCCCCACAAGCCGCCAGCGGGCTTGCAGGGTCCAATTCTCTGGGTGGCGGGTCAGCTGTAGAACCTCCAACCGAAGCTGTGCAAAATAGTTCCAGGCCAGGAAGCGGCAGAGGGTCAGTGACAGAATGTACCATGTTAGGCCCCTGTGAAGAAAGGATGGGAAAGCTATCTTATGATGGCATAATCAGAAAACCTCATTGGCCTCTGACTAGGGAATGGGAAACAGTTGTGAGAAGTAGCAGGACTTTCTCTGGTAAGTAAAAAATGTCAAGTATAAACCATTGGCTGCTTTTCCTCCCCAAGGCCCTACCCGTGCCTGGATTCTCACTTGGTACGTATGTTCAGGATCTCATTGATGAATTCCACATCCGATGAGTAGAGAGTATAGTCGTGGGAGTGAAGGAAGAGATTGGGAAGCTAGGTGGAAGAAGAAGGCATCAGCCCAGTAGGAAAGAAATGATCCTATTTCTGTTTTCTCTTTTTGGTGCCTCTTTATTCCCCTCTGAAAGGAAATCTCATCCCATGTCTAAGTTCCCTTAATTCAAAACTGAAGAACATCTTTTCCTTGGGAAATGATATTTTATACACACACACACACACACACACATATACACACACACACATATATATATATATATATGTGCCTGCCTTGTGATTTCAGGAAAATCCTCTATATCCAAATATTACCTACATCCGTTATCACTGTGGATGAAGGCCACTTTCAAGCTGACTTACCTCTTGTCTCAGTCTCTCATACATGATAGCCAGGTGCTCCTCCATACTTGGATCTCCTGATGGAGTGGTAGGGGAAGGGCAAGAAGTCCCAGGGGCTTGGAAAGGTATCAAAGCCCCAGGACAGGGACAGGGAGGTCCCTCAAATAGGCTCCTAAGCCCATCCAGGCAGCCGCTATGCATCTCAGGTCCTGGTCCCTCCTCCCCCTTTCCTGGAGGGAGAACCATCCATGGTGAGCTGAGGGCCTGGATCTGAGGAAGATGGAGTGGGGGAGCTCGGGGAAGCAGCCAGATAGGAGGGGGTGGGAGTGGGGGAGACCAGAGAACAGAAGATGGAGAAGTGGTTGTTGTGGAGTTGGGCCAAAGGGGGGGGAATGGTAGAGCCCGTGAAGAAAGCTGGTCCTAAGGAGGAAGAATAAAAGGGAAAAGTAAGAATCTAGCTGCCTGAAGCCCCCCTCGTCTAAACTCTGTTCATTAATATGCTTCCAATCCCACCTGCTCCTCCTGGCAGGAGAGATGAAATTATTAGAGGAATATGAAATGAATTTATCTCCATCTCTACTGAAAACAGGGGGAAAGAGTTTCCTGTGACACAGGTACCAGTACTTCCCCAAAACATTAGCACATTTATTTAAGATCCTAACACTGTTTAGGGGCAATTCCACCTCTTACAGAAAGAATTGTAATATATGTTTTGAAAAAAGAACGAGTAACAGATTTTCTCACTGTGTATGAAACGACGTAGCCTGTAACACAACTCCACCAAGAAGTATGTAATAGAGAAAAAAACCAGCTGGAAGTAGGAGACACTTCTCTGAGCTCTGATTATATTGTGACACCTTAGGCACTCTCATTCCCTATACCTATGTCTTATAAATGTCCTCTTATAAACGAGGACGATGAAGCCACACTGAGTTATTAGGCCTATATGATATAATAAATCTAAATAAAACTTCGCCACCCATAAAGTAGCATGTAAATGTAAGCTATTATCATTTCGGGCTCCCCTAATGACACAAGCCCAGAAGACCGTTAAAGAGTGGGCTTCATTCTTCTGGTTTACCGACGCTTAAAATGCAATGAGCGGGAGGTCACTCAAAGTGAGGCCTAGCCCAAGTCTCTCCGCTCTCAAAGAAACCCCCGGGGATCTCACTACCCGGAAGGCTGGCGGGCCGTGCAGGTACCTCTGTCCCCGAAGGTGTCCCTGAGGCAACGTCTCCGCCGGGGGCGTGGCCATCTTGCCCACCCAAGCTCAGGGGCCCGAACCCAGTCCACCCGGGCCGGCCTTTCTGCCCGCACCGCTATCCAGGTGAAAGATGAGCGAGCTGCAAAGCGCGGCCCGTAGGTTTGTCCGGTCGGGACCTGGGAACTCCCGGGCGGCTCCGCTGGCGGGCTGAGAACCTCTCCACCCATTGCCCTTCAAATCACCTCCAGGCACAGGTAACCGCGGAAGCGGGGGCAAAATGCGGCCTCGTCCCGCCGTCCCTGCTTCAACCCCGCCTGTACAACCCAGACCCTGGAGAACCACCACCCGGTGCACTCCACCGCTGGTGGGGAAGCCCTTGGGTCTTAGCTACCCCTCTCCCCTCCACGCACCGCCCAGCCCAGGTGAAAAGGGGCGGTAGAACGTCACTGCGCCTGCGCGGACAGGGCGCGCGCTCCGCCCCTTGTGCCGGCTGTGAGGAGGGTCTCACCCCGCCCCCTCCCCTCCCGGTTTCCCCTCTGGTTTCTCACTTGGGAGCGAGCCTGGTAGGTACGGAGGCAGGGGCCGAGACGCCGGGCCGCCCCTCGGCTGGGCTGGTACATGATCTTCCGGGAGTGGAGACAGCGCCTCTCGTGTCCGGCCTCCTCACAGGGTTGAACGCGCCCTGGAACCGGCTTCTTGAAGGGGAAAGGAGGTGGGGGGGGGGGAGTTTAAGGGGCTGAAGGGAGGGAAACGGAGATGTTGCACGCTTGCGCACTGCAGCGGGTTCCAGGGAAGCGGTGAGGGACTTTGCACTAAGTGCGCCTGCGCTCGCCTGTCTTGAAGCTGCCTCAGAGCGCTTGCGCAGTAAATTAGCGTCCAGGGGAACACAGCTGCCTCACGTGCGGCGCTTACGCAAAAAGCTGGGCGATGTTGGGCCTGAACCAGGTGCAACAAAGAACAAGGGGTGGGACTGAAATAACGACAATTTAGTTTTTTTAGTAGCTCCTGTGATAATACTTTTATTGCTCTGGTTAAAAATAAAATACAAATGACTTGGCACTGGTAAGAAAGCCTGTTGAATGAATGAAAGAATTAATGAATACATCCATCCATCCATTATGAGTGCAGGCTTTCGCTACCTCCTGTAGTGAGAAATTATACAGACTTTGAAAGTGAGAATGGGTTGCGGTCACCAAGGCCTTGTGCTGCGACGGTCCTGCAAGTTTCGAATGAACCTGGCGTTGAACATGTCCCCACCCATTGTCCAGGACTGAGCTGGTAGGGCCTGGGCCTGTGGAGGAACTGTGTGTTTGAGTTCCTCCCCAGACCCATCTTGTGACAAGACCTGCTCCTCGCTGGCACACCTGATAGGTGAGAGGGAGATGGAAAGTGGGTTAAACGGGTAGCAGAATGGCAATTAAGATCAAGGACTCTTCAAGGTCTGTCTGGCCCTGATGTAGAGGAGGACACATGATGGAGTATGAGGCTGAAACCGTTAGTGCTATGTCTAAATTTGAAACCCCTAGTGCAGAATGTAAGCACGAGTTGAACCTATGGGGTAAAGAGGGTTTAAGGATGTTAGGTAGAACAATTTGTGGGAGGAACTGGTGTTCAAAGGAGAAAGTAGCTGAGAGTGGTGTTAGGAAAGGAGTCAGAGGTGGTGGGAGGCTGGCAGAGGAAGGGCTCAGACCTCACCTATTCTCTGTTTCCTGTTCCCCCTGCTTCCATTCTTGGTTGCCTGTGGAAACACCAGGCATGTGCATGGGAAGGCTGGAGTAGGCAGTGAATATGGTCTACTTGATTTGAGGATAAGGAGGGATGAATACTTACCTGTATTGGGGGATGAGGAATTCAGTCCCCCATGGCGGCTGTAGCAGCAGCTTTGGGCTACCAGCCCTGGGGGAGCCCCCCTGTAGAAGAAATGGGAGATGATGGGGAAGAGGCTACAGGAAGAAAGATGAGTGGGTATGGAGGAGGAATTAGAATAGAGAAAGGAAAGGAATAGTACAGGAAAAGGCCAGAGGGGTAATTATCATTCCTATGGAGTTTTAGTCTAAGCCGTGCTTCAGAAAAGGGGAGGAAGCTCATTTTATACCCCAAGATTTTCTGGAGCAATCGTAGTTTGCTGTAGTCTTAGTTCTAGTTGAGGTAATGTGTTATTTTAAAAATAAGGCTAAATGTGATTCAAGTTAAGTCAGAAAACCAGAGTCACATATAAGCAAAAAAAAAATTTTGTTAGACCAGATGCCCTGGTATTTGATTACTTTAATTATAGGATATGCCAGACCAGAGGGAGATAAGGAGTGACAAGGCTTAATTTAAGAGGAAAAGGAATTGGGGGCGCCTGGGTGGCTTAGTCGGTTAAGCGTCCGACTTTCGCTTAGGTCATGATCTCGCGGTTCATGGGTTCGAGCCCCGCGTCAGGCTCTGTGCTGACTGCCAGCTCAGGAGCCTGGAGCCTGCTTCAGATTCTGTCTCTCCCTCTCTGTCTGACCCTCCCCTGCTCACGCTGTCTCTCTCTCTCTCCTAGAAATAAATAAAACATTAAAAAAAATTTAAAAAAAAAAAAAAAGAGGAAAAGGAATTGTATTGAGAGGTCCAAGGGTGAGAGAGAGAGCAGGAAACCAAAATGGGAAGAGGAATCCAGGGAAGAGTCCAGAGACAATGAGTAGGTCTTAAAGATGCTCACAAATCTTGACATCTCAGCAATGGCTGGCCTACACAAAAGGGTAGAGATCACTGGGGAGAGCTGAGGTTTCTGGAGGGAATGGGGAATAGATCCAGAAGCCTACACAGAGGGATCCAGTGACTACATGAACAGGAGACAGACTCTGCAGAAGATCCAGCAGATCTCAGAGATAAGGAATATGAGAGGGACAGAGGTCCAGAGATCCCAAGTAAAAAAACGGGTGACACACAAATGAGGCTGAGACCTGAAGTTTGGTTTTGTTGGGTTTTTTTTTTTACTTTTTTTTCATTGAAAATGTCCATTTAAAAAACACAAAAGAATGCAATTTTATTCAGACCAACACGGAAAAGGGGAAGGAAAAGGAGTGAGTTGGGAGAGAGGGAGATCCTGCTCCCAAGTACTGGGATGGGGGAACACATTTGGGAATAACCTTATCTACCACACATTCAGAAAGTAGGGAGGGGGAAGGATGTTACATACCCTGGGTATGGAGCAGGGAAGGTTCTTGCTATGGAAGAAAGAAAGGAAGTCCAGAGGAAGAGTTCCCCCATCATCTCAAGACAATCTCACAAGACAGGTATATATCAGCATCTAGTTACTGGGGAGAGATGTATACCAGAGGGGATCCCAGGAGCTAACAGATACTTGAGACTCAGGGCCTATTTTCTGAAACATGGCTAAGAGTGATCACAGGGTGCTCAATAGGATCTACTGCCAAGAAATAAACCCCCTCACAGAATCTGGATTTGGGGGAAGTGATGTTATCTTCACAGGTGTGGGGAGTCTTTAGAGCCTCAAAGGAGACATCAGCTTGGGAGTTCCCAATACATACACAGAACATGGGGAGATTTAGAGTTTGGCAATGTTGAGTGGATCCCTTTGGGGAGCTGGTAAGACCCTGTCCTATATCACTGAGCTGCTCTGAAGCAGAGCTCATTGGTTGGCGTCAGCAGGCTGTGAAGATAAGTGTGGCAGGCAGCACAAAGCAGTATTAGAGCCACCAATAACACTGTAGAAGGACTATGGGATTTATTCCATGGACATGACTCCTTAAAAGTTTCCCTGGCAGAGGAGGCCCTTCAACATTCTATGGTGTTCTAGAGTCTAACACAGCAAGCAAAAATGTGCTTCTCTGGATAATCAGTATGAACCACCCAACCAAAGGATCTGGGCAGCAAATCAGGCTGTCTGTGGGAGTGTTCAGAGCCCACTTAGGAAAGAAAGTGTGCTTTCTACAGTAAGAAAAGCTACAAAGTACTATGCCATGTAGGACCCTGACAACACTGTTGCCCAAGAAAGTAGAAGAGGGAATCCTATGAGCTCTGCCAGGTTCCACTGGAACCTGGGGACTACAATGGAAGAGTGGGTCTGGGGTTCTCAGGAGAGGGGGCTCTGCCCACCCCAGGTCTCCCAAGGAGGGGAAGGGTAGCTGTCAGTATCGACTCTCATCAGAGCGGGGAAGAGAGCTGAGGAAAGGTGTTATGGACAGGAGAAAGGGAAAGGGAAAATGGGGGAGAGAGAAACAGAAAGAGAAGTCAGAAGTGAAGAGAAAGCTAGGGGGAGCAATCAAGGAGATACCCACTCGGCCTGCTAGAATGGGCTCCTGCCATACAAAGCACTAACATGAGGCGAGTGGCTCCCCAAACTGTCACACTGCATCTTCCCAGTAAATATTAAACCAAGATTTCCCCGATTTGACTCTGTTCCCCCCACCCAATGGATCTGTGTTCTTCCTTCCTCCTGTCTCTCACTTTAAAACTAGAGTCCCTAAACTCCATATAAAGTACCATTCTGCTCCTTCATTTATTTCCATACCACTCCTACCACTCCATATCACTCTGTCCCAATATATTCTTATCAAAAGGTTTCAGACCACATGTCCTATTGCTTCATATCTCTGGTGGATTCAAACTGGCCTTTGCCATTTCTAACACCCTCTTTGACAGTTTTGAGTCTCCCTAATCCTCCGTAACTCCTATTACCTGGTGCGGCGACGCTGGGCTGGGCTGCCCCCAGGGTCAGTAGCAAGCAGAAGGCGGGCAGTAGGGTGTGGGGGGCAGAGGCGCAGAGAACGCAGCAACTCCTGCTCTGGCACAAAGGGGCGGAGGGGACCCCGTTCTGGTGAGTTTCCCAGGCGGCTGGAGCGGGGGGGTGGGTGGGCTGGAGGCGCAGCACGGCGAGGGGCCCTGTTTAGGGGCCAAGGAGGCTCCACAGCTACTTTCAGAACTGGCAAGAGGGAAAATACAGACCATGATAGAGAAGGAAAAAAAAAAAAAGAGGGAAGAGCATGATGACAGCAAAGATTCGGGTAGAAAAAAGAGAAATCAGCCTTTAGAGAGAACTAACCCTTCCCCTGGATTAAGGCCCCCAAGCCCAGCCACCCTAACCCAGTCTTACATTCTCGGTCACTGGAGGAGTATGGCTTAATGTCTCCTTCTGCTCTCTTGGGTGGCAGCTTTCTTGCTGGAGCTGTCAGTGGAGAAGACACAGGCAAAGCAAGCATTAGGAAACATACTTAGCACCCTTCCTCCCGGCCGCTACCCCCATGACCCCAAACCTCTACTCCCTAACACCGCAGTTCCTCCCAGGGAAGGAGAGTTCAGCTCCATCACAGAAGCAGCTCTGTGGCAATGCTTTCACATCAAGAGGGAATTCAGGGAAAATGCTGGAGCATTTTTGAGGGGAGCCACAAGGAGTAGGCCCAAAGTGCAGAGTTGGGGGAAAAGACCCAGGGGAAGATTCTGGGGCCTGGGAGATGCAGGAGAAGGGTGGCTAAGGGAGGTGAGCTCTTACTGTCAGTGGGTGCTGTCAGGCCCCCCTGGGATTCTGGGGCAGTAGAATGGTCCCAGCTGGGCCAACGAGGACCCCAGTTCCTCTAGATGAGATGGACAAAGCCCTTGGTTAATTAGGAATTGCTCTGGAGAGGCCAGGGGAGTTTGGGGTGGGGGCAGAACCTCTCCTCCTGGTGCAAAACTGGGACGACTTAAGTTTTTAGGAAAAACAAACAAAAGTGTGAGGAGAAAACAAAGACATCTGGGAGTTAGCGGAGTAAATGGGAAGCTAACATATTATCCAAAGCTCTGCTTCCTGTGCTCTTACTTTTCTATTTGTTCCCTCCCTTTCCCTCTCCAGAGGTTCTCTATCATGTGTGGCAAATGAGAGACTTCTCAACAAATCTACTTAGGCTTTATCTGTGCTCCCCTCCCCTGTGGAGCTTGGTCTTCACCGTCCTTGTTGATTCTCACTCCTTCTTACAGCCTGTAAGTCAGCAGGAGCCAAGATGGGGGAAGCCTTGGCAAGCAAAGCGACCCATGGATATGAATCGCCTCCCAGTGCCTGACACTAGTCAAAACTAGTAACTGGTAACAGACTGTTCTCTGGGTGGTTGCTACTCCCTTTCCT
The DNA here is from genome assembly GCF_008692635.1 of Crocuta crocuta. Taxonomy (NCBI): domain Eukaryota; kingdom Metazoa; phylum Chordata; class Mammalia; order Carnivora; family Hyaenidae; genus Crocuta; species Crocuta crocuta. The sequence continues at coordinate 268,019 of NW_027528614.1, forward strand.
GACCATGGAGGAGGTGAGAGCTAGCCACAAAGCCAGCTCAGCAAGAGAGCACTTCTTTGCAAGCTGTGCTTCTCTACCTGTGGGAGGCAGCGAGGAAGAGGGAGGAGTGGGGCCTAAACTGGCAAGGAGCATGTGTGTATAATGGAATGGGGAGACTGGTCAGCATTTCAGTACCTCCTAGGTTTGGTTTCTCCAGATTAATTTCATTAGTTGGCTGGAAATAAATCCTGAGCATTATTTTTTTTAAACTAATATATATATTTAAACTTTGGACCATTCATGTCATTATTCTATGACTGGAAATGAAAGGGCTGACTACATTTGACTGACAGAAACCTAAGGGGTTTGCAAAGGAATGTGACTCTGGCCTATTTTGATGGACCTAAAGGAGCAAGAGACTCTATCAATACCAATCCTCAAACAGGGTCCCAGTGAACTCATTTGGTTAAAAATTCTAACAAACCTAAGATGCACTAAGCTCACAATGGAAAAGGAATATGGGTAACAATTGCTGGAGACTTCGGCTGCTTTAGAATTCTCCCAAATTGCCCACAATTGCACTCTGCTCCCTGTGGCCTCCAGAGGAACTAGCCACCATGGCCCTACACTTCTACGCATTCACTGCAGCTTTACCAGTGGGTGTAGGATCAACCACAGCAGCACGAGAATGTCGAGATGCTCTCAGGGAGGGAGCAGGGGGCCCTGTGAGGAAGGAAGCGGTGGTGCCCCTCAGTGAAGGGGCCAGTGGGATCAAGAATCCACCTCTTTCCTTCCCCTCGCCCCATCTACTTGGCCAACACACACAAGTTGAGAAAACTTACGGTGCTGATGGGCAAAGAAGCCTTCAAAGATCACAAAGTTGTTGACCTATAAGATGAAACAAGTGAAATATAGTTGTCCATTCAGCCATTCAGCACTACTTGGGTACAGAACTTGTCCAAAAACAAAACAAAACAGAACAAAAAGAACATAGCCAGCCTTCCTGTCCTTGTTGACAAGCTCAATCAAAAACTCATACCCTGATAAGCTGATCCTAAAAGTTGATATAGAATTATAAAAGACCTCAAATAGCCAAGACAATCTTGGAGGATTCACTTACTGATTTCAAAACTTTCTACAAGCTATGGTAATCTAAATGATATGGAAGAGGCCTAAAGATGGACAGAGAGACTAACGGAATGAATAGAGTCCAGAAATAAACCCATGTGTTTATGGTCAAATAATTTCCAACAAGGATGCCAAGATGATTTGATGGGGGAAAAAGCAGCTTTTCAACAAATGGTGCTTGGCATTCTGGAAAACATTATGGAGGTTCCTCAAAAAATTAAAAATAGAACTATACTATGATCCAGCAATTGCACCATTAGGTATTTACCTAAAGGATATAAAAATAGATTCAAAGGGGAACATGCACCTCGATGTTTATAGTAGCACTATCAACAAGAGTCCAACTATGTAAAGAGCCCAAGTATGTGTGTGTGTGTGTGTGTGTGTGTGTGTGTGTGTGTGTATAAAATGGTATATCTATAATGGAATATTAGCAAGCCATCAAAAAGGATGAAATCTTGCCATTGTAGCAATGTGGATGGAGCTCGAGTGTATTATGCTAAGTGAAATAAGTCAGAGAAAGACAAATACCATATGATTTTACTCATATATAGAATTTAAGAGACAAAACAAATGAACATATGAGAGTGGGGAACAAACCATAGAGATTCTTTCGCTTTTTAATTTTTTTCAAGCTTTATTTATTTTTTTTGAGAGAGAGAAAGTGTGCATGAGCAGGGGAGGGGAAGAGAGAGGGAGAGAGAATCCTAAGCAGGGTCTGTGCTGTCAGTGCTGGAACTCACAAACCCTGAGATCATGACTTAAGTCAAAATCAAGAGTCAGATACTTAACTGACTGAGCCACCCGGGTGCCCCAAGAGACCTTAAAGATAGATAACAAACTGAGGGTTGATGGAGGGAGGTGGATGGGGGATGAGCTAGATGGGTGATGATTATTAAGCAGGGTACTTGTTATGATGAACACCAGGCATTGTATGTAAGAGACGAATTGCTGAATTCTACTCCTGAAACCAATATTGCATTGTATGTTAACTAGAATTTATAAAAATTTGAAAAGAAAAAGACAAAACAAAAAATGGTGCTTGGACAACTGAATATTCACATGCAAGATAATGAATGTGGGCCTACACCTCACACTAGATGAAAATAACTTTAACTGGGTCAAAGATCTCAATTTATTTATTTTTTTTAAAGAACATATATTTATTTTTGAGAGACAGAGAGAGACAGACTATGAGCTGGGGAGAGGCAGACACAGAACCTGAAGTAGATTCCAGGCTCTGAGTTGTTAGCACAGAGCCCAATGCAGGGGTCGAACTCACAAATCGTGAGATCATGACCTGAGCCAAAGTTGGACACCTAACTGACTGAGCCACTCAGGTGTCTCATCAATTTATTTTTTAATTTTAAAGTTTGTTTATGTATGTATGTATGTAATCTCTGCCAGTCAGTTAAGCATCCAACTTCAGGTCAGGTCATGATCTCACAGTTCATGGGTTCGAGCCCCATGTTGAGATCTGTGCTGACAGGTCAGAGGCTAGAGCCTGCTTCGGATTTTGTGCCTCCCTCTCTCTCTCTGCCCCTCCCCTGCTCACATTTTGTGTGTGTGTGTCTCTCTCTCAAAAATAAACAAATGTTTAAAAAATTAAAAAATAAAAAAGAGTGGGCACTGGGTTCAAATTATTGCTCTGCCACTTATTAGCTGTGTAAACTTGGTCAAGCTGCTCATCTGTATGAACCCAAAATGGGGTCAATAAAGATACCCATCTCAAAGAGATGTACAAAGATCAACTAAGATGATGCATGTAGACAGCACACAGAGGTCATGAATCATTATTTACAATAATTAATTATACTCTATAATGCTTTGGTCTACAGGTTACTTGAGTATGCCCAATATGGTATCCTCCTTCCACCACTCTTCACTGCCTCTTAATGGAACAATGTATTAGGGCAGGGTATTCTAAATATAAATAGATCCTGCCTATCTCCTGCCTTGACCCTGTCTATTGGCCCACCCTCCTCCTCCACCAGTAAGCACATGCACAGCATTCCGCCACACCAAACAGCCTGTAGTACCCTAAAAGGTAGCTGAATACCTACCTCTTTTGCTTATGCTGGTTCCTCTATATGAAATGCACTTTAGCTTGCCCACTTCTGTCCCCATGACATTCACCTTTCAAGATTAAACTTAAGTCAAGCCTTCCTTTACCTGCTCCCCACCCCAAGGTAGCATTCACCACGTCTTTATGCCTTCCTCTGTAAGCACATCAATCAAATCATGTTAGTGGATTAGTTGTCCATGCTCCTATCCAAGGTTAACCTATCAACCTAATCCCAACCCTTCCTGCCCATTCAATGACATTGTTTCAGCAATTCTCCCCATATTCTGACATCACATTTTCTCTCTATGGAGTCATTCTTATACTGCTGGTTTTTCCAAATGAAAACAGTTAACACTCTCTTAATCCACTTTCCCCTCTAGCTCTTGCTCTATTTCTTTGTTCCCCTTAAAGCAGTATTTATGGCCTATTCTTGCCATCTCCACTTCTCAGTCTCCTTAAACCCAATTCATCCAGGCTTCCACCCACCACCACTACAAGAAAACCAATGGCCTCAGGCAACTCTAAATACAACAGTCACCTCTCAGGCCTCTTCTGACCTCACAAATCAGCTGCATTTGACTCTGTAAGCCATTTCTTCCTCTGGCAAAACATTTTCTTCACTGGCCTTCCAGATCACCCTACCTATAAATTTTCATCTACTTCACTAGTCACTCCTTGGTCACATGTGCTGGTTCTTCTCCTCCTCTGGTGATACCTCTTTAAAAAGTACCTAGGGCACCTGAGTTGAACATTGATTCTTGGTTTTAGCTCAGGTCATGATCTCATGGGTTCATGGGACCAAGCCCCATGGTGGGCTCTGTGCTGATAGCATGGAGCCTGCTAGGGATCTTGGGATTCTCTCTCCCTCTCTCTCTGCCCCTCCCCCATTCTCAGTTCTGTCTCTCTCAAAGTAAATAAACTTAAAAAAAAAAAAGTGCTCAAAGGCTCAAGTCCTTGAATCACTTTTCTTTTTATACTCACTCCTTGGTGAGTATAAAACCACTCCTATCTCATTGCTTTCAACACCCTATGTATGCTGAGACCTTTCTATTCCAAACCTCTTCTGTGGACTCCAGAGAATTACCCAATTGTCTACTCAACCTAGTTAATAAAATCAAAATGGGCTACTATTTGCCCCCAAAGCTGTTCCACGTACCATCTTGATTATGTAAACTTCATACGTCCAATGGCTCAGGCTGAGTTTGGGATCATCCTTAACTCCTTCTTTCTCATTCTCCACAGATCATTTATTAGGAAATCTTACTTAACTTCAAAATATTTAAAATTTGACCACCCTTTACCCTCTCTAATGCTACCATCGCGGTTTGAGTCACCACCATTTTTCATCAGGATTGTTGCTTCCTAACTGGTCTGCTTGCTTCTATTCTTTGCTCCACTATTGCTATTCTTAACAGCCAAAGTGGTCTGGTCAAATCAGATTGTATCATCTCTCTGCTCAAACTCTTTCGATGACTCTCTTTTTTTCACTTAGAGCAAAAGCCAAAACTTTTGCAATACCTCTAAGGTCTGAAATGTTCTTCCTTGCTGCTTGATCTACCACACTCCCCTTCACTTGTGCTGCTCTAGCCACACCATTCATTCATTCATTCATTCATTCAGGCACATTCCCTATCTCATGGACTTTGCACTAGCCATTCCTTCTGCCTGGACGTCCTTTCCAGATATTACCTGACTCGTATTCTCTCATCTTTTAAGTTACTGCTCAAATGGCACTTTCTCAGTGAGGCCTTCCTTGATGATCCCATTTAAATGTTTTAAAGTTTATTTATTTATTTTGCAAGAGAGAGTGAGCAGGGGAGGTGCATAGAGAGATGGAGATAGAGAGAATCCCAAGCAGCCAAATATGGAGCCCAACGCAGGGTATGAACTCACGAACCATTAGATCATGACCTGAGCCAAAACCAAGAATGGGATGCTTAACCAACTGAGCCACCCAGGCGCCCCTGATTATCCCATTTAAACTTGCAACCCCATGCACTCCCATCCCCACATGGTACTTGCAAGCCTTCTCAATGGCTCTCCTCTTTCCAGAGCACTTATCATCAATCATACTACACAGTCATGTTATGGTTGTCTCCCCAATGAGAACATAAACTGCACAAGGGCAGAGACTTTTATCTGTTTTGTTGAATAAAGTATTCCTAGTGTGCAAAAGTGTGAAATGCCCAATAAATATTTGTTAAATGGACAGCATTAGTATATTATATTGTATTTAATCATACACAAACCACCTTCCCTATATTAAGCTAAAACGCCCCCAAAACAAGGAATATATATTACTCTGGGCCTTAATAAATATGGACTAACTAAAGGCTTGTGTAAAAACGAGGTGAAAATGAGCTATGTTTGGGGCACAAACATAATACTGTATATATAGAACAGCCAAATGAAAAATCAAAATACATGAAAGTGAACAGCTGCACAATGAAAAATGGTACCATAAAAAATGGGGGGGGGCGTTTTAAGCTCTATGTAGAGCTTAGCTACATAGAAAGAATCCTATATATTGGGTAATAAGGAGTGCATGGAAGATGCCATTTCTTTGCCCCCCAATAATAAATAAATTCAATGGAAATGCTCAGTGAGGATCTACCCTCTGAAGCCTCTAACCTGTGGGACTGTGGTCTCCAAGTTGTAATGTTTATTCAGGAACTTAAGCAGCTTCTGTGAGGGTCGGTCAATGGCCAGTTGGTGTGGTTCCACCCGCTCCTTCTGCAAAGAACAGGAGACTCAGAGTAGAAGGCTGGGAGAAAGCATGCCAACAGGAACCCAGAAGCCTGGGAAGGGAATAGAAGGATATGGGAACATGGCAGGCAGGAGGGTGGAAGTCAGGGCGTTTGGAAGGGGTCAGGGCAAAGGGGTCTTTGATCTCTATTTTGGATGGACTGGTGAAAAGATAAATGACACCTGCAACATATAGTGGAAGAGTTCTCGTCCATGGCCATGGCGTTGAAGTGACTCATGGATGTAAAAGTCCAGAATGCAAAGTGGTTCTACTTCATTGTGAGCCTCACGATCATCCTAAAAGGTAAAGAACAAATATCTTTTATGACAGACATTGTTGCAGCCTCCCAACATTCAGCACTTTCATTCTCAAATGCCAAGACATGTGAATTCTCAGCTTCCAGTAACACTCACCAGTACAAAGAGTTTCTTGTATCCAACTTTGAGGAAGCCAATAATGGCTCCTTTTCCAGCCCTGCAGGATGGGAAGAGTAAAGAAACAAGCAAGTAACAGCTATCGGGAAAGTCAAAGAAGGGAGAAGGGCTGGGGTTGGAAGGAATAAAATATGGGATGGAAGGACATTTGGCACTTACGGTCGTGCTGAAGTGTCTTTGAGCACATACATAACATGGCGGTTACTCTGCATCCTTGATGCACTGGTGATGGGAGCAGGAAGATGCTGGGCCTGCGGTAAAGATGACGACAGACTTTCTGCAAGTCCATTCCCAAGGAGCTAGGCCTCCCTTATCTACTGGCTCCAGAGAGATCCCCCCGCCCTTTTCTCCATCTAAAGACTCCCCAGTACCTTGGCAGAAGCCTTGCCCAGTTCATCTACAATGGTCATAATTTGCTGTTGCAGGTCAATACTACAGAAAGGAAACAAAGAGTCAGATACTCACTAAATTAGGGTTCTGGGAACCTCGGCCACAACTTCAACCCAGGTTCAGCACTTAAGAGTCTCTGACTTTATCTTTCCAAACTGATTTTCCACCCCACCTTTCTGGAACCCAGACTTCTGCCACACCTCTTTTCAGTACAGTACACTCCCTCTTTCCTGAGGTTATTGTGGCAAGCCTAAAGGTTTTGGTTAGATCATGCCAAAGAATGAAAGATTACAGATGCAGGTGCCGATTAACTCCACCAGGTCTAGGGTCAAAGGTCGCCAGAAGGGCAAGCCAGGACAACAAAAGGCAGGGCCACTAGTCAGTGAAAAGGGGGCGTGGTGCCTGGATCATTTTTCAAGAGAAACCAGTAGAGAAGGGCGTTGGAGCGGGTTTGAAATGTCACCGGGCCGGCGTTGTGGTTCCGGGTCGCCGGGCTGGGGGTCGCAGGTGCTGGTCCAGCACCGTGATCCGCTCCGGGAGCAGGGCGTCCACATCGAACGAGAACTCCATGGCCCATTGTGCGTGGCCAGACCCACCCCGCGCTACGTCACTTCCGCCCCTCCCTAAAGGGGGGTGGAGGGGGAGGAAGTGCTTCTGGGAACCTTTATTTTCCGGAGGTGGAGGGGCTCAGGTACCGCCCCTAGGGGCAGTACCAGCGTCCTGGCAGCCGGCCCTGGAGAAGCTGTTCTTCCCCAGGCCAGTCAGTCCCTTAGCAACGCCTCTCCCCCACCCCCACAGACCACAGAGCAAGGGCCATAGCAACGCATTTTTTCCTAGCCTAAAGTCTCGTTTTCCAACCTTTAACATCCCCCGCCCCGTAAACAGCTAGGTATGCTGGGAACACTAACGCAGAACTGGGCACAGAAGGCCAGAAAGGAGATCATGACAGAATAGCCCAACTGCTCATTTCTGGTGGCTCCTGTTTCCAAGAGTCACTGGTTGGTCTGGCTCAAGCCTCACCACTCCTCTCCCCACAGCAGCACCCATTCCTCCCACACAAATGGCATTAATTTGAAACTCAGCCCAGAAACAGGAGATACAGCTTTATTGTGGAAAAGTTGAGTTAGCAGAAGTCTGAAGCAGTAACACAATGTTTAGCCTATCTATTTACAATATATAGGGGTTGGGGCTTCCCATACACATCTGTCCTGCCCTCCCTAAGCCTCAAATTTATGTATTCCCTTCAACAGCAATCATTTCTTTTCTTGGGCCCTGGGCCTGCCATTGGCCACAAACAGACACAACTCTCTAAAGTGAAATCCCATCATGCAATTTTTATGTACTATCTCTTAATCCCTTCCCGGTCTACAGCTCCTACAGAGTACTCTGGGGGCTCTCCTGCTCAGTGGAGGAGGTGTCAGCTGGGGTTGTGAGAGACACCTCGGGCATTGATTCAGGTGGGGGACCACTCTCTTCTAGGAGATGACTCTGATAGAGGCGTCGAAGGCGGGACAGCTCTCTCTCTGGTGGCTGTTTCCAGCTATACCATGGGTACCAGGGGTCGCCTGACACCAGGGTGGGGGCTGGTGGAGTAGCACTCACAGCTCCATGAGAAGTACTGAAGTCAAAGTCTCGAGGTTCAACCTGAGGAATGTGGTAACTGAGGAGACCTAAGGGATTAAAAAAAGAGAAGTGAAGGAAGGAAGCAAGGAGAGTAGTTCAGGTTAAGACAATAAGTAAAATGACATATAAAGGGAGGAAAGAACCAGAGAGCCACTAGGTACATTTATGCATGCTGTGCACTGCACAAAGGCAACTGGCCAAGGCGGCAATGTGGACTGACATACTTACTGCCTGGGCTTTTGCCTGCCAAGGTGTGCAGCCCTGCACCAGGGCTATAAGGGTGCATCTGCCCTAGCAGAGGCAATTTAATTTTTTTAAGTTTCTGCGAAGGTGTCTTGGAGCCCAGGGCCAGAGAGTTATACAAAGATCCTCTATGATCTATCTCCAGCATTGGGACCAGTAGTTAGGAAAGAGAAAGGAAAGAGGAAGAATAGGAAACAGGAAAAGGACAAAATAAAAGACTCAGGAGGGAAAAAGGGACAGTGGAGTGAAAAGATTTTTGGGAAGAGCATGTTGGGTGACACCTTCTCAGATAGGTAGCATTTATATCTGCCCTCCAGCCCTAAATCAACTTCTTTATAGCTAACAAAACTGCACTGTGCCCCTTCTCATGCTCACCATGATTCCTGGCTTTCTGGATGGCCTGGGTCAACTTCTTGTGTTGTTTCATACAGACCCCTGGAGGGAGAAAAAGAGATTACCTGGTGCTTGCTCTAAAAAGCACAGTACAAAAAGTATACAGCTACTTCTATATGGTGGTAAAGAGCTGGGTTTGAAAAGTTTGCTTTACCTAATAATCCCAGTTCCCTGACCTCTCAATGGGCCTCAGTTTTACCATCTATCCAATGGAAAAATCCCCCCTTTCTGAGAGCTGAGATGAAGACTTTTAGGAGCATCTAACCACCACAGAAAAGCCGTTTAATGGTAAAACCTCCATGACAGCAGAACACAATTCAAAGGCTAAGTGTGGTTAATTAAAGATTTGGATTGGACAATCCAGAGAATCAGTAAATCAAGGAAGAAAGGGGCATACTTGAGTGGCTCAATCTGTTAAGCATCTGACTTGATTTTGGCTCAGGTCATGTTCTCAGGTCTGTGAGATCAAGTCCCACATTAGGCTCTCCACTGAGCATGGAACCTGCTTGGGATTCTTTCTCTCCCTCCCTCTCTCTGTCCCTCCCCCGCTCACTCTCACTCTCTGAAAATAAACTTAAAGGTGTCCCAATCTGGAGAAGGTGATCTGAAAGAGTAGCAAAATAGTCCCTTTAACTTTCTATAGCTTGACTACAACACTCCTCTTTAAAACTCCCTGACAAACCAAACTCCACTGATCACGCTGCCATCCCCAAAATGGTGGATTCAGATTAGTTTTGCAAATTTATCTTGCTTTACAGCAAGGGTTGGCAAAATTTTTGTGGTAGGCCACATAAATTTTAGACTCTGCAGGTCCTACAGTCTCTGTCTCAGCTACCTAACTCTGCCCTTTTAGTTTGAAAGCAGTTGTGGATAATATGAAAATAAATGGACACAGCAGTGAGCCAGATCTGGCCTGTGACCATCGTTAAAGAAACAGATAGAACCTTGAATTGTTAGGATTACAATTCCAAATTTGGGAGAGCTAGAGCTAATTGGGTCATCGGTGTCAAAAAGAACTTTTATGCAGTCAATTTATCAGAGTTATCTCCAAGAAGAGAGTGGTCCCCTACCTGAGTTAATGCCTGAGGCGAAATGCCCCTTACAATCCCAGATGAAGCCTCCTCCACTGAGCAGGAGAGCCCCCAGAGTGCTCTGTAGGAGTTGTAGACCGGAAAGGGATTAAGAGATAGCGCCTAAAAATTGCATGATGGGATTTCCCTTTGAAAAATTTTTTAATGTTCATTTATTTAAAATTTTTTAATGTTTACTTATTTTTGAGAGACGAGAGACAGAGCATGAGCAGGGGACGGGCAGAAGAGAGAGACACACACACAGAATCCAAAGCAGGCTCCAGGCTCCGAGCTATGAGCACAGAGCCCGATGCGGGGCTCGAACCCACAAACTGCAAGGTCATGACCTGAGCCAAAGTCGGCCGCTTAACCAAGTCACCCAGGCGCCCCACTGTTCATATATTTTTGAGAGAGAGACAGAGCATGAGCACGGGAGATGCAGAGAAAGAGGGAGACACAGAATCCGAAGTAGGCTCCAGGCTCTGAGCTGTCAGCACAGAGCCCGATGCGGGGCTTGAACCCACAAACTGAGAGATCATGACCTGAGTGGAAGTCAGACACCCAACCAACTGAGCACCCAGGTGCCCCGGGATTTCCCCTTGGAGAGTTGTGTCTGTTTGTGGCCAATGACAATCAATTCTTAAAAAAGCAGAGACTCTACAGAAAAGAGATAATCACCATCACTTATCTTCTAAGAGCTATGTTTAGATAGTTTACTTACATTGGTACTTGCTTGTATCTTTTGTCCACACATAATTGCTTTAGCATGTGAGTATTTCCATTAAGGCAAGATTTCCAAGAACATTCAATCACACTTTTTATGCCATATGTAGGAACCACCAAATACCTGTTGTGTGACTGGATAAACAAGAGTGCTCCAAAGAAAAGCTATTCAGTGGTGACAGGGATGATGGGCTAACCTGTGTACGGAGCATGAAAGATGACACCCGTGTGGGCACAGACAAATTGTTCCAAGAGCTTCACATTCTGTGGGGGAAAGTGGTAGGGAAACATCAGAGACGACAGGGAGAGCACCAAGACCTTGAGAGACTGGAAGTGCACAATCCCTACACATGTGCCCAGACACCTTTAACTCCTCCGTGTCACTCCAGGTGTTACCCTCCGTCATGTCCCAGTTTTATCCCCATCACTTTGCTGAACACATTCTTGAAAACTCCAGAAAACGTTTCTCCTTTCTTGGCCTTCTAACCATTTCATGTGTACACTCTACATTCTGTCACTGAGACTCCCTTAGAATCCTTTCCTGCAGGGGTTAGGTTCTAAAATCAGCCTTTCATGCAAAAAATTTGGGGATAGTCAGTTGGCAATCCCTGAAATCATCAAGAAAATATGTGTTGTAATGCAATACTAATGTAACAACGGTATACTATACATAACATGTATTTACTAAGAACAATCTTACAGTTTTAATTACAGTAGAATGCCTCTCAGCCAGCAGGTCAATCACAGAAGATAACGTTCAAGGAAAAAAAGAGATAGATTTGGGGAGTAAAAGAGCAAGCAGAATCATGTGAACTGTTCAATCTGTAATCTTTGTCTCTCCCTTAGTCATGTAACGGATTCTACACTGTATACATCTGGTTATGTTCTCTTTTTATAACCAATTGTACACGTTTGAAATTGAGATGCTATCTATCTTGGGACTAACTTTTCCACAACTGTGTCAGAAGGGACCTGAGAGCAGTCTGCTTACTGATACAAAAATTCCCTCCTCCCCTGATGACCATTCAGCTTCTGCTCTAATACCTGCATTACAAGCTCGGAAGAGCATTTTTCCCATTATTATTTTTATATGGTTTTTGAACTCTTTAGGGAGCAAGTTCTGTCCTGGCAATAAAGGCTTTCTGAAAAATAATTAAGACTCTTATCTTGCTTCACGTATCTGCCCTCTAGCCCCAGTCTCAGCATGCCACCAAACAACAAAACAAAACAAATAAAAAAACAAAAACAAACAAGAAACACAGGAAAAAACTAGCCCAATCTACTTGCCAACAATTGTGATGGATATATATATATTAATGAACCTTTGGTTTTACTGTCCCATTAGAAATAGGCATTTTTCTGGCCTTACAATGTAGACTATAAATTTCACAGATAAGAGATGAAGCTTTTTAGTTTGATCCGCAATAAAGAACAAAAGGCTGAAGAAATTAATGTTTTTCTATTACTACAAAGTCAATGCAAAATGGACTACAGAGGTACTATATTATAAAGAAGAGTGGGACAACCGTGGTAATATCTCTGGCACTACAAAAAGGCTCCAAGTCCTCATTCTGAAGAAGATTCCTCTTACCCTAAAGTCGACATGCAGCTTGGGATCCCGGCAGATGGGGCAGGGATTCCCAGCAACTTTATCACCACGCTGTAGAGAGAAAAAAACTGGTAGGTGAAGATGTTCAAAGTCCTATGAGAAAAGTACTGCTGCCATTGTCATTATGGCCTCCATCCACACTATACATTCCATCTATGTAACACCTTCAGAAACTCACAATACAAGTCTTTCGAGTTCGCTGAGGGGGTATGCCACCTTTGTGGTTTCGACGGTAGTCAGCCCACACAGGGTGAGAACCATAGCGATTCTGGTATTCTGAAATGAAAGACCACACAAGTTATTCCTAGGGGACAGGGGGAAGTGATAATAGAAATGTCTCTGTCCATTTATTTCAGACTCCATGTGATCCTCCCCTTTCCCATTTAGAGGTACCTTCTGAGTCCAGATATTTCCAGGGTTCATTCTTATAAGCAGTAATGGGATCTATCGGGAAAGGACCTTCCTCAGGGGGGACTTTGGTGCAAAGAGTCTGGAGAGGAACCTATAAAAAGAGGGCAAAAAATGAGAAAAGAGTTCAAGAAAAGGACTGTATTGTTTCACTGCCCACATGTTAGCAGAAGGGGAATTCATGCCCACTGTACTTATGGAATAATGTAAGGATATACAGGGAAAGTAGCATTTTTGTTAACGTAAAATTGGTATCATCAATCACTCTTCCTATCTCTGAATGGATCCTGAAGGAAAGGCTAATGTGAGAGGGTAACTAGGTTAGGTGACTGGGAAGCAGTCGTATTTGAGAAGACACTTGCTTTTGACAATGTACTGAGTCTAGTGGAGAAAAAGGAAAAGAAAGGAAGAGGGAGGATGTCTAAGTTCTTGGAAGGAAAATGCCTGGCAGGGAGAGGATGCATATGACAGAGTCTCCAACCATTCTAATCGTGATTCATTAAATTGCCCAGTGTAATAAAATTTGAAGGTTTGAATGTTGATTCCATAAGTCAGAACAAACTTGAGTCCTAACGCTAGCTTTAAAGCTACCAGGGCTGTTATTAACTCCGTGGTGACTCCCGTCACCACTTCTCAGTCCCACCTTAGGGAGTGGCAGCTGTGCAAGCCTTCCTATCTCACCCTGCCCTACGAAGAACCTACCTTGCCCCATCAAGAACTTCCAATGTGGTGAGTACATGAGGATGGAGGAAAACCTCAGTCCAAAAAAGACTGAGTTAAGGTCTCATGCATGCTGATTTAAAAAATAATAACTAGTTTAGTGAGAGAAAGAGAGCTAAGAAACTGGTCCCCAGGTCGTGAGAAGCATCCTGGCATCACCGGGAGATAGAACAGCAGGTAGAACTTAGTCTCCCTGAACCCAAAGTCACTCCAGAGAATCACAGATTTAAACACCATACGCATACTTAAGAGCTGGCTGTGTACGACCAAGAGCCCCAATCCGTCACCTAGTTCTTTAGCCGAGACGGTAACTTGGGAGAAAAGGATAATACCCAACCCGGGCTCTTTACCCCGGGCTGGAGACTATAAAGCCGCGCGGCACCGAGGAGAGTGAGAAGGAAAGGGTGGTGGAAGCAGTGTTGCCCAGCCGGCCAAGGCGTAAGCACTTGGGAAGGTCTCCTCTCCTGGAGTCCCAGCGATGGAACGATAACCTAGAGAAACTATAACTAAGTTGCAGTTGTACAAAGTGTGCTCCAAGGAGTTACCTGAACCCTGTAGCCACCTCTAAAGGGCGAAATGCTAGGAAAGCGCCTCAGCAACGAACACGATATGGAGGCCGCCATCTTGACGTACGCCCAAAGCAAGAAAGGCGACTGCGCATGCTCCAAGAAACTGACTACGGTAGGCCAAGGGCGAGTCCGCAGTGCGGGAGGCGGCCCCTCCCTTGCGTCAGGACGGAAACGTAAAGGGGGGGCTGGGGGGGAGAAGCCAATTTCAACTGCGTCACAATTGAATTCGGCCTCAAAATTGAGTTTTTCCTGAACCAGTCACTACGACTGTTAGATCTCATACTTAGGGCTTGGGTTTTAAACAATTTTGAAAGGGATTTCGACCGACATCTTCTCAATGCGCATGCGCCGGCCCGGTTCTACCAACCAGGGTGAGAAATGTGCAGGAGGACGGAAGTGGTGGAAGGAGAGGAAAGGGAGGTGCTAGGCTCTCTGATCACGCGCTTGCCGGGGCTGGGGGGGCAGGAAGGAGGCGGAAGAAGGTCCCGAGGGGGAAGGGCTGAGCGACGGTGAAGGAAGGATAGCCAATCAGCTAGCGAGTTGTCTTTCGGGTTGGCCAATGAATTCACGCCCCGCACACAATGTCTCGCGACAAGGGCGTTTCACTAGCATGTTTGGGCGCGTTGGGCGGCGTCCTGGTATAAAAGACTCCGCCCGAGCCGGCAGCCGCCATTCTGAGGTTCGTTTAGAGGTAAGTTTGGCTGTGTGGTCGGTTGGAGGGTAAAGTTTTGTTGGGATCGTAGGCTTGGGGAGGGGTTTAAGGATGGGTTCTTTGGAGGACCATGGCTTATAAAAGGCGGCTGTGTTCGGGATTGAACCTGTATGTGATTGTAGACAAAACACTGGTACTTTGGGTGTTTAAAGCAACCCGTGTTGATTATATCTTTCTCCCTTCTGTTCCTTTTATCCTAGGTTTGCATTTTCTCGGAGAAAGACAGGCCGGCCACGAGGAAAAAAACAAGCCGCAGCAACATCTAAGCCCTTGAAAGGATCCTGAGAGGGGGGAAAGGGAAAACAGCAGCCACCAGCCCAACCACTTGTGTCTTCTGCCCTTTCCCACCTATCTTGCCCACCCCACCAGCCCACGCTGCATGGGACTTGAAATCTGTGGCCGAAGGACCGTCACCACATAACTTCAAAAATAATCAACCACCCACCCTTCCCAAACCCACCCAAATTCACTTATCCAGCGTTTACTTTTTTGAATCCACTCAGAACTTTTTTTTCTACGACCCCCCCTCCCTAAATGGAGTTGGGTGGGGGGAAAATGAATACTGAGTTGGCCTTCATTTTTTTAAGAGACTTTTTGATCCAATGAGACCCCCCAAATAATTGAGTTTTGGGTCCTGGTTGGTTGTTTTATTTTTTTCTCCAAAATTTGAGCCCCCTCCCCCCCTGAGCCCGAGGTGCTGACGTCGCAAAAAAATTGGATAGTAAGTGTCGAATTTTCCAAAACCAGCCTTGCAACAAGAAATCAACGTTTCCCGTTGTGAAACCAAAAATAATGAGAGGAAAATGAGACAATAGAACAAAATAGAGAATTGGAGAAGGACCAAGCCGGTCACTTAATCTCCATTAAAAGAGGGCCTTTGGTCTAAACAGTCTTGTTCTCTCTCCCCTGCCACCTACCTTCCTGTCCTGCTGCAGGCAAGGAAAGGGTGGAGGGAGGGCCAGCAAGTGAGGATTTTGATGGTTAACCCTTGGTAATCCAGCCAATTTCCAGACTGCCAAAGCCATAAGTGTGTGCTTTTTATAGGGAGGAATGGTTAACTTCCTCTTGTTAGCAGTCTTCAAAAGGGTTAATGAGCTCACATACAAAAGATGGTGGATCTTGTGGCCCAGAAGTCCCACTTCTTTGTGTGTGAGACAAGCAGGGCGCCTTTCAATTTGCCAGATTAATAAGCAATCTGTACATAAAGATTGCAGGGTAAGGAGTTGGGCAGAGAGAAATATAGCTGGCTATGACTTTAAATGATTGTTAAATCCTCTCAATTTTAATGTAATTTGCTTGGGATTTATTTGTGTGGTTAAAATAGGTGGCAATCTAGGAATAAAGATTGCAAGACACTTATTTCAGTACAAAATATAATCTTAGTGCCAGTACATACAAGATAACGGGGAGGTAAAGAATGTTTTTAATTGTTGCAGGTTGCGTAGGTTATTTAAGAGCAAAAAAGTGATTAACATTTTAACTTGATACGTTTTGGTGGGTGGGAATACAGTTTTAATAGGGGGTGGAAAGGTTGGGAAATGTGGAATTCAGGAGTATAATTTTAAAAGCCATTTAGTGCAATTGAATGCTAGCTTTCTAAAAGATTTGTGTCGTTAAAAGGAATTTTTTTCTTCCCTGCTTCAATATGGCGACTTTCCTTGTCCTTTTGTCTTCCAAGCGGCGTTGCAGGTTGTGTCTTGGCCCATTTTTCTCCTGTCCTCCCACCTCAACCCTATTTGTTGAGAGGGGTCCAAGTCCTCCCCCTTTCCCTTTATAGGGAGGATGGGGGTGCTCGATGGTAGCAGGTTGAACCTCAGTTGCAAATTCAATTCTTCCCTGCAGAAAAATGTTCTTTTAACTATTTTAATTGGTTTTATTTTCACAACTCTTACTCCAATTAGGTTAAAGACCATTCAGGGTGGGTGACTGGTTTGGGGTATTTACTGAAAAGGGATGTTTTTTTAATGTAACTCGCTGCCGGCAGAGCCGTGATAGCATTTTTAAGTTTTCTTCTCCATTACAAAATGGCGTCGTCCCTGCTTCTTTGTTGTTTTTTCTCCCCCTTTTGCCATCCAGAGCTTAGGGCCGCCCTAGAAACTTGGTCAAGGGGGAGGAGCAGCATGGAAAGGTGATGTAATCAGCTTTCTTCCTCTCCACCCTCTTGAAACTCCACCCCTGAGCAGATGCTTTCTGGACTCCCTGTGCACGCTGCTGCTAGACAGAAAAAGACATTTTCTGTATTTTCTTTAGAGTATCTTTTATATTCTTGAAAGAAAAAAGCTTATAGGGCTTAGGTCTTGAAGTTGTTCATCTCCTGGGCAGTTCTAGTGTTTATATTTAACAACCAAAGCTTGTTGCTTTTATTTTCACCTTCCTTCACGCATCACAACAGCTTGGAAGTTTTCCCGGCTTCAGTTGCCAGGGGTGGATACCAGTCAAACCAACTATATTTTAAGACTGGGAGCCTTCTGGTGGTTTGTGTGTGTGTGTGTGTGTGTGTGTGTGTGTG